>NC_063188.1:76657838-76836952 GCF_023159225.1 Perognathus longimembris pacificus | reverse complement strand
TCAAAGACCAGCAGCCCCAAATGCAGCTAGAACAAAGCTTATATAGTCTAAAACCACATAAGGTTTACGGAATTAAACCTAAAAAGCAAAGCAAACCAGATGAGGACACATACCTAATAGAAAAGCAAATCATCTAGGGAAACAGTCAGGGGAAGTCAAGGGCCAGTTATCTCAGGGAAGCATAGACCCAGTCTCCTTACTTCTTCAGTCCTAGCTACTTAGGAGGCTGAGATCTGAGGATTGTGGTTCAAAGCCTTCTTCCTGTTAGACTCTTATCTCCAATTAACCATCAGAAAAGTAGCAGCGAATTAACCATGAGGGGAAAAAAGAGCAAAAAATAAAAGCACAAGGACAGCATCCAGTCCCTGTGTTCAAGCCCAGGACTTACACACACACACACACAAAAGAAAGTGAGGGGGGGGGGCTAGAGGCATGGTTCAAGTGGTAGTGTCAGCCACAGCTTTCAGATGAAAAAAAATTGGCAGTGGGTGTGGACTATAGAGGGTAATTAGTCCCAGGGAGTTATGAAATCCAGATGGGAAAATGCTAAAAACTCATGTAACAACTACTTAAGGTGTATATAGTCTTACGTTTTTTCCATTATGATTCATCTTTCCTTCTCCACGTGAAGTCAAATTTCTTTTTTTTTTTTTTACAGCTGAATAATATCAATGGCTGGTTCTGATATTGGTTAGGAGTTTTATTTTACAAAACAAAAGTTCAACATAACATGAAATGAGTAGTTTTTATTACTATTACATTGTATAATGTGAAACAGTGACACTGGATCTAGCTGGTGCTATCTTGGCACATGTTGGATGGTAGGGCATGGGGTTTAACTAGCACCATCTTTTCTTCATGGTGGAGGCAGGGAAGTCCAACCTCCCTGGAAGCAGTGGTGGGTACTTGGATGATAGGTTATTGGATCAATCTGTCCTGTGCCTTGAACTTGGGAGACTCTCGAGTTTCCTGTGACTGTGGCCTCTGACCCTGATGCTATTTAGGCCAAGACCAGCTCAGGCATAACTACAACATGCCTTGTGCCACATGTCTCCTGTCTTCTGGCTCTCCTCTGATCACCATGGTGTCCCACTTCAGCTCTCCATTGGAGTTTATCTGGTTTGTTGGTATTGTTTTTCTTTGCTTTACTACTGTCATGGATCAGTATTCTAACAGGGGCTGCAGGTCTTTCTGGCCGGAGTCTACCTTCAGTAGCCGACTTTCTAATAAAGACTCCTGATTCCACCCCTCAGAACGTGTCTTCTCTGTTTCTCATAATTGAGTTACCATACAACAAATATATGCTATCAAATTTATAAACTTTGAGCATTAGTGCTAATAAAATTAGTCATTTGACACAAGAGTCAGTAAAATATTTACAGGATCAAGAATTTATATTCTCCTTTTAGAAAGCCAAGTGTGCTTTGTAGTTAATGTGGAATATCAAATGCAACTATTTACTGGGTACCCATGGCTTCACCTATGGTACTTCTTGTGTGCTATTGCAAGAAACTGTAAGAGAACTTGATGTTTATAAAAGATTTTGTGTTTAGTTGAACATTTCTCAGATGTATCAAGAATACTATGTTGTCCTAATTCAAATTTTTAGATCTAACAAAGTGAAATAACAGATACATGATGACTAATTGGTTCTTTAGTGGAGTTTTGTTTCTTGGAGGTTCAATCCTTGGATAAAAGACCCTGAACTAGGCATTGGTAGCTCACACCTATAATGCTTGCTACTTGAATGGTTGAGATTTGAGAGTCATGGTTCGAATTCAGCCCAGGCAAGAACATTTGTAAGACTTTTATCTTCAATTAAGCACCAGCAAAGCCAAAAATGGTGCTTGACTCAAAGTGGTAGAGCTCTAGCCTGGAGCAAAAAAAGCAAAAAGTGACAGAGCCCAGGCCTTGGGTGCAAGTCTCAAGTGTGGCCTACCCTCGCGAGCACACGCACGCGCGTGCACACACACACAGAGAACCTAGTTGCCTTTTTAAAATTTTACCAGTCCAGGGGCTTGAACTCAGGGCACTGTCCCTGGCTTCTTTTTTGCTCAAGGCTAGCACTCTACCGCTTGAGCCACAGCGCCACTTCTGGCTTTTTTCTGTTTATGTGGTGCTGAGGAATCAAACCCAGGGCTTCATGCATGCTAGACAAGCGCTCTACCACTAAGCCACATTCCCAGCCCCTTAGTTGCCTTTGTCCATTACAAAGTTGCAAGAGCTCAGGTCTGCCCTGCTGGGCACAAAGCATCCCTGTTTTTTGCGACAGTACCATGACAGGAGGTTGGACTTATTTACTGCCGGAAGTAGTTGACCCCGTGTGGGCCCGGCACCCATTTTGAAGCGAGAAGTTTGTGACGGAGCAGCGCCCATCTTGGACTGGGAGACGCGTGACAGAACGGTACGCGGTAAGTGATTCTATGGTGCCCAGGGAGGGAGACTGGATTTGCAGAAGAGGCCTAGAAGGTTTGCTAGTCTCATGTGACTGACTAACCAAGAATTTTCCCACCTAAACCCAGGTCAGGCAAATTTCTCCAGAATTAGGCCCCACTCGGAGGCCGCGGGGGTTCCTCTCAGGTGCGCAAAGATGGCGACAGGCTCCAATAACGTGCCTGCACTGTTTCGCGTGCCAGTCGGTCGGCCACGCAGGGCGGTATCTCAGGTGAAGAAAATCAAAATAGAAGACACTGGGCCGGCCGACCAGCCAACCGACACAGCCTCTCAGGTGAAGAAAATCAAAATAGAAGATACTGGGCCGGCCAGCCAGCCAGCCAAGGCAGCCACTCAGGTTGGGAAGAAAATCAAAATAGAAGACACCATGCCAGCCATCCGGCCAACCAAGGCAGCCTCTCAGGTGAAAAAAATCAAAGTAGAAGACACCGGGCCAGCCAGCCTGTCAACCAAGGCAGGCTCCCAGGTGGAGAAGAAAATGAAAATAGAAGACACGGTGCCAGCCAGCACGCCTGCCAAAATACCAGCCAGCAAGTCCACCAAAACAACAGCCAGCAGGCCTATTAAGGCGCCAGCCATCAGGCCCACCAAAGTACCAGCCAGTAGGCCCGCCAAAGCACCAGCCACTAGGCCCGCCAAAGTGGCAGCCAGCAGCCTAACCAATGCTCCAGCCAGCAGCCCTGCCAAGGCACCAGACAGCAGTCTTGCCAAGGTGCCAGCCAGGAGCCCTGCCAAGGCGCCAGCCAGCAGTTCTGCCAAGAATCCAGCCAGCAGCACCGCCAAGGCACTAGCCAGCAGCTCTACCAAGGCACCAGCCACCAGTCTTGCCAAGGCGCCAGCCAGCAGCTCTGCCAAGAAACCAGCCAGCAGCCCTGCCAAGGCGCCAGCCAGCAGCTTGGACAAGGCGCCAGCCAGCAGCCCCTTCAAGGTGCCAGCCAGCAGCCCCTTCAAGGTGCCAGCCAGCAGCCCTGCCAAGGCCCCACCCAGCAGCCCCGCCAAGGCACCAGCTACCAGTCTTGCCAAGGTGCCAGCCAGCAGCTCTGCCAAGGCACCAGCCACCAGTCTTGCCAAGGCGCCAGCCAGCAGCTCTGCCAAGAATCCAGCCAGCAGCCCTTTCAAGGTGCCAGCCAGCAGCCCCGCCAAGGAACCAGCTACCAGTCTTGCCAAGGTGCCAGCCAGCAGCTCCGCCAAGGCACCAGCCACCAGTCTTGCCAAGGCGCCAGCCAGCAGCTCTGCCAAGAATCCAGCCAGCAGCACCGCCAAGGAACCAGCTACCAGTCTTGCCAAGGTGCCAGCCAGCAGCTCCGCCAAGGCACCAGCCACCAGTCTTGCCAAGGCGCCAGCCAGCAGCTCTGCCAAGAATCCAGCCAGCAGCACCGCCAAGGAACCAGCTACCAGTCTTGCCAAGGTGCCAGCCAGCAGCTCCGCCAAGGCACCAGCCACCAGTCTTGCCAAGGCGCCAGCCAGCAGCTCTGCCAAGAATCCAGCCAGCAGCACCGCCAAGGAACCAGCCAGCAGCTCCACCAAAGCGCCAGCCAGCAGCCCTGCCAAAGTGCCAGTCATCAGCTCTGCCAAGGATCCAGCCAGCAGCCCCTTCAAGGTGCCAGCCAGCAGCCCCACCAAGGCGCCAGCCAGCAGCCCCGCCAAAGTGCCAGCCAGCAGCTCTGCCAAAGCTGCCTCTCAGGCAGAGCAGCGAATCACAATAGAAGATCTTCTAGTCGGGACTCAGCGCTTACAGTTTGCTGTTGAAGGACTAGAGAGGAAACTGGACAAATTTGAGAGGCGGGTGGATGATATCAGGTGTTCGTGGGTTAAAGCAATATGGGAATGCGCTACTCCTCTGGGGTCTAAATGTAATGATCCATATTGTCCCCTACCTAAACACCAGAAAACTGGGAAGAGGAAAAGGAAGCAGCAGATGGCCGGTGATTCTGAACTGCCAGGTCCCTCTGGTGATGCCTCCACCTCAGCAGCTGGGGAGCAGGTAAACACTGGCCAGGGCAGTGTGGCGATGAAGCCTTGAGATCTCTAGGGGTCTCAGCCACATTGTTGAGATGGAGCTGCTGAGGCTAAGTCGCAGCCTAGTACCTCATCTCTGCGAACTATCAAGCATGCTGGCCCTCAGATAGTCCCTGCTCCTTTGCCATTTTCTGCTCTTCCATCCCCTTGGCTCACTGGTGCTTTGCTGGAGCTTCCATGGCAGACTCACCCTTTCTGCAGTATAAGCACCCAGCAAGCATCTCTGAGCCTCCTGTCTGATTTCCTTACAAGTTTTCTAACATAGATTGGCCTGAGTTTTGTTGTTGTTGTTGTTGTTTTGTTTTGTTTTTAAACAGGATGCCCTAGAAGGCCCCCCTTCCACTTGATGTGAGGTCCAAGTTGATGTTGTTGCTGGAACAGACCCATGCTCAGGTGGCTAGTGGCATCTCCAGTCTTGCTCAACATAGGAAAATGGGTGGGAAGCCTTCCTATCCCCTGGCTCATCAATAGTGCCATTGTTTTTCAAAAGAAGGGTTTGCAGAAAGGTAGACTGGGCCTGCTAGGGTTTCCTTTCTTCATGTAATTCAGTTTCCTATTCTTATTTTCTGTTGGAGGTTTATCTGAAAATTGGTTATATTCATTATTACAGTCTGCATTATACTCAATTCTCCTTCTTTTCTGTCACCATATTCCAATTGGAAACTAATTTCTTTTAAGTGTTTGCCTTGTGTAGCTTCCAGATGAACTTTAGGCAGGACACGGCAAGAAAAAACTTATTTTGCTTCATTTTTATATGAAGAACTAGAACATGGTTGAAAAGGAAGTTCTAGGCACTGACAATTCATTCCCTTACCTGGTGCCCATAGAAGAAAATGTGAAGGTAAATGTGTGGTTATGTTGTCTTGTTTACTTCCTTTATGTCTCTGTCACCATACCATACTTTGTTCTATCTTTTTCTAGAAAAGCAGTAGTCATACAAGTTATTTCTCACTGGTGTAGTTTTTCTGTTAAGATTCAGAGGAATGACAACTTTGTTAACTTTCAGGCAATGTTCTTACTGGTTTCAGTTACGTTAAAGGAGAAAGACAATGTTTTCTTTGGAACATAATACTGTTCTTCATGTGTGGTTTGTGTGGATTGTTATGTCTTGCTCACATACATTAAGCTTTGCTATTCTGGCTCACTTTGGACATTGACCTAGGAATTTGTTCAGCAGTTTTCACAAAGATATTTTCATTTGGGTTTCAAAAGACACATGCTTGTTGCCTGCTTTGGATTCTTGATAGTGTACTGTTTTGTGTTTCTGTCTTATTTCACAACTGATCTGTATACCCAATGAAATCTCTGCTGATTTGAAATTGGAACTTAACCATGCTACAGAGTTCAGGATAAGCTCTTCACCAGCGAGACATTTTGATTACTCAAAACATCTGTGTATCGTTTGCCATCATTGGTACTGCTCAGTTTAATCTTCAGAGGATCAGGAACAACCCAAACAGTGCTCTCCACCCAGAGGAGTTTTTGGACCTGTGTCATGTTGTAAGCCAGCCATGTCTGAGACTTCGGAAGTGACACTAGTTCAGATATACTACTTGAGACTTTGTTTTGTAAATTTAAATCTTCCATGGCAAACTTATGCATTAGTGTTATTGTTCTTGTTGGTGTTTTTGTTCTTGTAAGGTGTAACTTTGACTCCTATATGTGAGTTCTCAGAACTGATGCTAATAACAATTTTTTTACAGGGTCAGATAAAAGAGATTCACCCGGGCCAAGAATGTATATTCTTAGAAAAGCAAGTGTACTTTGTAAGCGAATGTTAAATACATAAAGCAAGTACTTACTGGATGCCCATGGCTCCAGCTATGGTATTCCCGGTGTGAAGCTTCTAGAGAATGTTAGGGAACCTTGGTCTTTATTCAAGTTGTTTTGAGACAATATTTTCCCCCATTGAATGTTTCTCAGGTGTTTGAAAAATACTGTTGTCTTTTCAGATTTTTAGACCTAATAAAGAGAAATTAACTTCATAAAATGCCTTATTTTTTCTTCTTTATTGTCAAAGTGAAGTACAGAGGAGTTACATTTTCATATGTAAGGTGAGTACATTTCTTATCCAACTTGTTACCTCCTCCCTCATTTTCCCCCTCCTTCCCCCTCCCCATTTCCTTAACCCCCATGAGTTGTATAGTTGGTTTACACCAAATGGTTTTGTAAGTATTGCTGTTGCAATGGTTTGTCTTTTTATCTGTTGTCTCTCAATTTTGGTATTCCCTTTCCCTTCCCTAGTTCCAATACACATATATACATATCCAGGGTACTAAGATCTGTTACAGTGATAGTAGGGGTAAAATCACTGGAAGGGAATATGAGAGAGAGAAAAAAAAGGATACCATTTCACTTGGCATGTTGAAAATAACTACAACAATGATATACCACCTGTTTCTATAACTTGGAGTTCATTTCACTTAGTATGATCTTATGTGTTCATAAGGACATAGCTATTGAACTATTGTGATATTCTGCCAGGACTATTCTAGACATGTACTAACTATTCCCTATGAGGGAAACCATAGAGTCCATGTTTCATTGGGGTCTGTCTCACTTCACTTAGTTTTTTCCAAGGCCTTCCATTTCCTTATGAATGAGGCAGTGTCATTCTTTCTGATAGAAGCATAGAATTCCATTGTGTATATGTGCCACATTTTCTTGATCCACTCATCTACTGAGGGGCATCTGGGTTGGTTCCATATTTTAGCAATGAACAAATTGTGGTGCAATGAACATAGTTGTCCTGGTGGCTTCAGTGTGGTCTTGCTTGTAATCTTTTGGATAGATGCCCCAAAATGGGGCTGCTGGGTCGTAGGAGAGCTCTATGTTTAGCCTTCTGAGGAATCTCCATACCGTTTACCAGAGTGGTTGAACAAGTTTACATTCCCACCTTTCTTAGTGATTTTTTAAAATGAATTTTACTTGGTTGGGTTCATTCCTTGGATAAAATATGTACTTCTGAGTGAGTTAGAGGTGGGCTCTTCTGGACCTTGGATTCCTTATGAAACATCTGAGGGCCCAGGCCTTTAGGCATTCCCAAATCTTTACTGTTTGAGAAGTTCTTTAAAACACACCCACTCTTGAAAGCATTCTTATTAGGTCTGATCCATAAATAGGTATGATTATCTTTGTATAGTTTGAAACATAGCATGTACACCCACACCGTCAGCTTGTCCTTTATGGTATGTTTTCCTAACCGACCTTGGAAACCCTTTCTTCATTTTAGCAACTTTTGCCCCTCTAGAGAAAATGAGAATTATCAAGTACTCCTTCCTTTTTGGCGAAACAGTTTTTTTCCCCTTTATTTCCTCTCTTGCTTCTTGTGGCTTTGAGTGCTAAGCCAACCAGAGTTAAATTTGTTTTTAAATTCCTATTTAACTTATGGAAATTTGCATTTGAAATATTTAACAAAGAGAACAGAACAAGATGTGAAACACACACAGGCTGTCTTATATATACAGTATATAAGTATATCTGGTTAGTGTTAATCAACGTCCTACCTCCTAGGATGTTTGATTAACATCTGGTGTCTCAATTGGGAATATATTCCAGTGATTCCTTATTTGAAGAATCCTATGTTCCAGAGGGCTTCACAATAGTTAATGTGAAGTAACAATGAAAATCAGAAGTGATTTTTTTTCTTGGTGAAAGGATATTTTAATGATGATATTCAAAGCATGTGTACTCACTGGTAATTTTATGCAGGCACTTTAAGCTCTATATGCATGATGTACAAAAATATAGCCAGCCCTGCATATAAAGGTCTTATACATTCCAATCAGTGTATGTTGTAGAGGCTTGTTGCAGGAGTTTTGGCTGACCACCACTAACATGTCACATGTAAAGTGTTAGCAGAATATCTAGAAGGACAGAGACCTGAGATTTCGTTAAACTTGCAGAAAAGGTGTTTTTTGCAGAACTGGGACTTGAACTCAGGCCCTCATGCTATTACACAGGTATTTTACTGCTTTGCTATTTCTCCAACTCCTGTTTTACACTGATTATTTTGAAATAGTCTCACTTCCTGCCTAGGTTCATGCTTGTTACCTTGATCCACTTATTTTAGACTTGCCTTAGCAGTTGGGATGATTAGTGTACCACCACCTAGCTATTTATTTAGAAGAGATCTCACATGCATTCTTGGGCTAATTGGAACTGCAATCCAACCAATCACCTCTCAAGTAGTTATGATGGCAGGGATGAGCCACTGGCACTTGACTAGAAGCATGTTCTTGTGATTTCTTGCTCTCTCCCTCTGTATCACTCAATTATATCTTATATGTCAGCAAGTCCTAATGGCTCTGTCTTTGAAGTATTAACTCAAAATTTAGCTAATTTTCACCATGCCCATGGCCTTTGCTTTGGTACAAGCCACCAAGAATCACACCTAAGTGGATGACTGAAACAGCCTACCAATTGCATTCTTCTTTGATTTTCTTTAGTTTTTCTCTCCATACAGCAACCAGAATGTTCCTCTTAAGATTCATGCCATTATCAAATCTCTCCTCTACTTAAACTTCAATTGTATCCTGTCTCACTCATTAGAAAAACCAAAGTGGCTAGACAGTGGTGGCTCATGCCTGTAATCCTAGCTACACAGTGCAAGAGTCAGAGGAAGGAGACTTTCACACATTTTGAGCAGAAGAGACTTTATTAGGAGAAACAAACCACCGGCCTGCACCAGATGTAGATGTGCAGAGCAGGAACTAATGGTAGAAAGAGATTATATAGGGGAGGGTGAGATGGAGGCATGACTGTATCCTATAAAGAAGTGCCCTCAGAGCTGGGGGCACCTCTTACTATCTAAAGGAGGTATGATCAGAGTGAATAAGCAAGTGACCTCAGTGCCTTGAGGACCTCCCACTGCCACCAGGTGTGCCAGTTACCTGGGTTACACGTGCTGGGCAAGGACTTGTAGAGAGGGCCCTGTGAGGAGGGAGAACAAAAGAACAAAGGGATGGGGCCATTTTTCCCCAGTGGACCTAAGACTCAGGAGTCTGAGATCTGTGGATTGAAGTTCAAAGCCAGCCCTGGCAGGGTAGGAAAGTCTTAGAAACTATCTCCAATTAAGCACCAAAAAAGCAGGAAGTGGAGCTGAGCTCAGGTTGAGAGAACTAGCCTTGAGCAGGAACAGCACCCAGGCCCCAAGTACATGCTGTGTACTTGTGCATGTGCATGTGCCCTGTGCGCGCGCACACACACACACACACACACACACACACACACACACACACACACGAAAGAAGCCAAAGTGCTAACTCCTGCTCCCGTGATCCTAAAAGACCCCATGCTCCTTTTACCCTTATTTACTTCTTTCATTCCACACTCGTCCTCACTGGTCCTCAAGCAGTCCACACACCATCCTTTCTCAAACTTGCTGTTTTCTCTGCCTAGAATTTTTGCCCCCAGATGGATAAAGAGCTGGTTCTCTAGCTTCCTTCAGATCTTTAACCAAAAGTCATCTCAGCAAGACTCTCTGGTTACTCCATTCCAACACATATTCCTGTGTTCTCTTTGATTTTTTCTCCTCAAAATTTGCATTTGTCCCCAGGTGCTGTTGGCTCATGCCTACAATCTTAGCTACCTGGGTGGCTGAGGGCTGAGGAGTTGACTTTCAAGGCCAGCCTGTGCAGGAAAATTTGAGAGATCCTATCTAAAAAATAACCACCAAATCAAGTACCAGTGGCTCACTCTAGTCCAAGCTACATAGGAAGCTGAGATCTGAGGACTGAGGTTTGAACCCAGCCGTGCAAACAAATCCTTGAAACTTTTCTCTCTAATTAACCAGAAAAAAGCCAAAACTGGAAGCATGGCTCAAGTGGTAGACTATCAGCCAAATAAGTATGAGGCACTGAGTTCAAAACCTCAGTACTGAAAAAAAATTCTAATTGTCTAAGGATGGCCTGTGCCTGTAATCCCAGCTACTTAGGAGGCAGAGATTAGGAGGACTCTGGTTCAAGGCCAGCTAAGGAAAAAAGATCTCCATCTCAATTAGTGAGCTAGGCATAGTGACTCATGCCTGTCACTTCTGCCATATGGGAGGCATAAATAGGAGGATCACAATCTTAGCCTTGGGGAAACGTGAGACCCTATTTGTAAAATAACGAATGCAAAGGGATATGGGATGTGGCTTAATTGTTAGAAAACCTGCCAGACAAGTGTTTAAATTAGTTTAAATTCCTGGACCACCCCCCCCCCCCGCCAAAATTTTTTTCTTAGTCAGTTCTGGAGCTTGAACTCAGAAACTTCATATTCATTTGGCTTGCTTGCTCATGGCTGGTGCTATAACACTTGAGCCATAATTCCAGTCTGGTACTTTGCTGGTTAATTAAAGATGGGGAATGTAATGATCTTTTCTGCCTGGGCTAGCTTCAAACTGCCAACCTCCAGATCTCAGTGTCCAAAGTAGTTAGGATTACAGGCATGAGCCACAGGCACCTGGCTAGTAATTTTCAATAATTTAACATACTACATATTTTACTTACTTTTCCTGTTTATTTTTTCCCCCAAGAAGATACAAGCCCTGTTTCTACTTCATTCCTCACTGTCATGTTCATTGACGAGCACAGTGTCTGGCACATAGTAAACTTTTTTTTCTTCAGTATATAAACTATTAACAGAAAAGGCCTACAGACTCATTTCTTCTTGGACATACCCACAGTGCGACCACGGCATCCAGTGGTCTTGGTGTGTTGGCCTCTGACTCGAAGGCCCCAGAAGTGGCGCAGCCCCCTATGGGCTCGAATCTTCTTCAGCCGCTCCAGGTCTTCACGGAGCTTATTATCCAGACCATTGGCCAGAACCTGGCTGTATTTTCCATCCTTTACATCCTTCTGTCTGTTTAAGAACCAGTCTGGAATCTTGTACTGGCGTGGATTCTGCATAATGGTGATCACATGTTCCACCTCATCTTCTGTGAGTTCTCCAGCCCTCTTGGTGAGGTCAATGTCTGCTTTCCTCAACACTACATGAGCGTGTCTTCGCCCCACACCCTTAATGGCAGTGATGGCAAAGGCTATTTTCCGCCGCCCATCGATGTTGGTGTTGAGTACTCGCAAAATGTGCTGGAACTTCTCAGGAATCACTAAAGACATGGCAGCGGCACCAGCAGTGGCACCAGCAGCGGCGTGTAGGCCTCCTGTGGAAGAGCCATAGTAAACTTTTTTGTGCTGGTACTGGGACTTAAACTCAAGGCCTTGCACCCTCACATGACTTTTTCACTCAAGTCTGGTACTCTACCACTTGAGCCACATCTCCACTTCAGGCTTTTTCATAGTTAATTGGAGATAAAAGTCAGAGATTTTCCTATCTGGGCTGGACTTGAACCATGATTCTCAGATCTCAGCCTTCTAAGTAGATAAAATTACAGGTATGAGGCACTGGTACCCAGCATTTTTTTTTGCATGTAAAAGCAACTGACTTCATTACATCTTCAATAAAATCACTGAGTAAATTTAAATGCTGAAATATACTTTGTTGAAAAATTTTAATTTTATATATCCTTCATATTATTTGTATATTATAGTCATTTTTCAAATAACATGGTTAGATAGGTTATTTATCCATAAATTTCATTTCAGGGTTTTACAAAAGATTTGTTATAACATAATTATTGAGCTGATGGTTGACAATCAATAACTTAGAATTTTCTTCTTTCTAATCTTCCTTTTTTGTTCTTGTTAGTCATGGGTCTTGAACTCAGGGCCTGGGCACTGTGGCTCAGCGCGTTGGCTCAAGGCTAGGGCCTCAACTACTTTGAGCCACATTACCACTTCTGGTTTTCTGGTTGTCAATTGTAGATAAGCGTCTCACAGCCTTTCCTGCCTGGGCTGACTTGGAACCACGGTCCTCAGTTCTCAGCCTCTTGAGTAGCTAGGATTAGAAGTATGAGCTACCAGCAGTCTGCTCCTTCATTGTTCATTATTGTTTTGGCCTTGATGTCTTGTCTCTGCATTTCACTATGGATACCTTCAGTTTTTTTTTTTTTTTTGCCAGTCCTGAGGCTTGGACTCAGGGCCTGAGCACTGTCCCTGGCTTCTTTTTGCTCAAGGCTAGCACTCTGCCACTTGAGTCACAGCGCCACTTCTGGCCATTTTCTGTATATGTGGTGCTGGGGAATCGAACCCAGGGCTTCAAGTATAAGAGGCAAGCGCTCTTGCCACTAGGCCATATCCCCAGCCCTCAGTTTTTGTGGCTTACGGTTTCTTGAAAATTCATTTATAGTTTGTGGTATCTGTGCTTTAAGATAGCCTCTAAGCTGGGTGCTGGTGGCTCATGCCTGTAATCCTAGGTATTTGAGAGGCTGAGATCTGAGGATCATGGTTCAAAGCCAGCTTGGGCAGGAAAGTCCCTGAGATCCTTATTTCTATTTAGCCAGTAAAAAGCAGGAAGAGGGGTGTGGATCAAGTGGTATAGCACTAGCCTTGAGCAAAAAAATCCAAGTGAGAGTCTGAAGATCTTAGCTAAATCTCTAGTACTGGAACTCTCTCTCTCTCTCTCTCTCTCTCTCTCTCTCTCTCTCTCTCTCTCTCTCTCTCTCTCTCTCTCCAATAGTCACTGCTTTTGAGCATTCATAAGTTGTGGAGCCTCCTTCCTCCCCCACAACAAATAAGGTTTGCCTAGAAACAAATAGTATATTGTGGAGACTTTTGATGTTAGTTTATAAAAGACATTTATAGCTTCTGTCTGTCTTTATTTTTTATTTTTCTGGGGAAAACCTGGTACTATAAAATGAGGAGCCTTCTAGCGAGGACTATGTGGTGAGGAACCAACATCCAGCACCAATCTTCCAGCCATGTGAGGGGCTTGTAACAACCCTAGTCAATCCTTCAGACAATGACAGTTCTGGATGACATCTTGACTGCAATTTCACAAGAGACTCTAAGCCAGAACCACCAAGTTTAGGTGCCCCTAGATTCTTACTAACATAAAGTATATGAGATAATAAATACTCATTATTTTAAGCAGCCAGCCAACCTGGGGATATTTTGTGATTGAGCTTTTCATGTCTTTTGTAGACATGATCTTTGCTGAATAGCATATAAACTCTAGAGGACAGAAATCTTGTCTCTTTGATCTAATACCCCATCTTGAAGTTAAAGAACAATGCCTGGAACAAAGCAGCTACTCAATAAGCATTAGCTGAATGGAAGAATAAACTTTTGGCAATATAAATAGGAATAATGAAAAAGAAATATAGAACCAAGCCAAGTGCTAGTGGCTATAATCCTAGCTGCTTAGGAGGCTGATATATGAAGACTGTGGTTCAAAACCAACCTGGGCAGATAAGCTTGTTAGACTCCATCTCTTGAAATAATCAGTAAAAATCAGGTGTGAAAGTGTGGCTAAAGTGGTAGAAAACCAGCTTAACAAGCATGAGGCCTTGAGTTCAAGCCTCAGTACAGGTAAAAAATAAATAAGTATGGGTCTCATTATTTGTTGAGAATATGATTGTTTATGTTAAAATCTAACACAATGGGGACTGGGAATAAGGCTTAGTAGTAGAGTGCTTGCCTAGTATGCATAAATCCCTGGGTTTGATTCCTCGGTACCACATAAACAGAAAAAGCCAGAAGTGGCTCAAGTGGTAGAGTACTAGTCTTGAGCAAAAAAGAAGCTCAGGGACAATGCCCAGGCCCTGAGTTAAAGCCCCAAGACTGCAAAAAAAAATCTAACACAATTAACTGAGTTACCATTACAACCCAAATGATTCAACATAGTAGCAATATATAAAGCAACATCTAAAAGAATAAAGGTTTTTATATCTCAGCATTAATCTTCCATAAAGTAAAATTGATAAAAATCCCAGTCACAATATCTCCCACGATTATAAATTTTATTTAGAACAAGTCTAGCAATAAATGTACAATTCCTGTATAAAATGTAAAACTATTGAAGGACATAAGCAAATATTTGAATGAAGTGATAGATTTGTTATACTCTAGTATAGTAAAACTCAGTATTGTAAAGATGTCAACTACTGTTTAAAATCTATAAATTTAGCCCCAATAAAAACCCAAATGGCACTTTTTTTTTTGTCAATTGTGGGACTTGAACTCAGGGTCTGGAAGCTGTCCTCGAGCCTCTTTGTGCTCTAGGCAAATGCTCTACCACCTGAGTCACAGTGCAACTTCTGGTTTTTGAGTGGTTAATTGGAGATAAGTGTCTCACAGGGACTTTTCTGCCTGGGCTGGCTTTGAACAGCAATCCTCAAATCTTAGCCTCCTGAGTAGCTAGGATTAGAGACACAAGCTACCCACATCTGGCTCTGTTATTTTTTTTTATAGAGTCTAGCAACTTGATTCTAAAAAAAAATCACTCTGAAAAGAATAGCTGTAAGAATAGCTGAGACCATTTTGAAAAAACTAATGGGAGGAGACTTGCCCTACTAGATGTCAAAACCAAGCACAGTGATGTAGTGATTAAAATGTGGTAAAGGATAGAAGAGAGACTTGACAAGTGTGACTACACCAAAATACAAAGTTTCTGCACTCAGAAAAAAAAAACTCAGAGGCAGCACCCAAATGCTGAGTTCAAGCCCCAGGACCAGCACAAAAAATACAAATATAAATATAACACATCTAGAAGACAAACACATAAAAACAGAAATACCTTATAATAGTTAACGACCACCAAATTACCTAAGAATTTTTTTTAATGAGTTGAATATTTGATTTTTTTTTGCCAGTCCTGGGGCTTGAACTCAGGGTCTGAGCACTGTCTCTGGCTTCTTTTTGCTTAAGGCTAGCACTCTACCGCTTGAGCCACAGAGCCACATCTGGCTTTTTATATATATGTGGTGCTGAGGGATCGAACCCAGGGCTTCAGGTATGTGAGGCAAGCACTCTACCACTAGGCCAGATTCCAGCCCCAAGTTGAATATTTGAAAGTGATCATGGCAGATTTGTTTTGGACTGTTGGCAGTGAAGAAACAAATTTTGTCTTATGTTTTTTGAAATAGAATATTTCAGTGCAGTTATAGAATCATAACAAAATTGAATAGAAAGCATAAGATTTCCTATATTGCTCAGTTGCCATGCACTGATGCCTTACACCTCTAATCCTAGATACTCAGGAGGATGAGATCTGAGGATAATGACTCAAAGTCAGTCCAGGCAGGAATTCTCTTCAATTAACCAGTAAAAAGCTGGAAATGGAGCTATGGCTTAAGTGGTACAGTGCTTGCCTTGACCAAAAAAGCCCAGGCAGAGTGCTCAGGCACTGAGTTCTGCCCCAGGACCAGCACACACAAAAGAAAGCCAAACCAAAAAAAATGGGAAATACACGTGTGTGTGTGTGTGCATGCACACGCGTGCGTGTATAAAACCACTAAAAATATGGCCAAAAGATTACAACAAATTAGAAGCATGTAGCCAAGGACAGTGTGCAGCCTGGGTTAGAACAGCAGAAGTAAGCATCATAGCTAGTGAAAGAGCTCTGCAAAGATTGAAAAAACAGCAGAGACCATCATACTAGCCAGAAATTGGTGAGGGAGATCTAGGGGAAAAGACAGACACAATGTCCTTCCCCATAACCCTACTAGTCTATATCTATATACTTGTATAAGGCAGTACACTTGCTTAGGGAAGACCAGAGAAAGCTCTAGATATCTACCTATCTTAGGCTGAATGTGAAATGCTTAACACAGAGAAAATACAAGCCTGGGAAGGCTTGCTGTGCTTGAATTTTGAGTATAGTCCCCAAACAGCATTCAAGCAGATAGTGGATGTCTTATTGGCTTAACATATTTAAGCACGACTTCTTACCCATCATAGGCTGATCATTATGGTCCAGTGGTAACTCTAGTCTTTAATAATAAAACCAATAATAACAATAATAATAAAAACTAAAACCTGAGTAGCCTTCTCAGTTATACACTCACTGCAGGAGAGAAAGACTCTACAAAATGAGACTAAGCATGTCAGTTAATGAACAAACAACTGTGCAGAATCCAGAGTTTGTATAATACATTATATAAAATATCCTGTTTGTATTTGCTGTACTAGGGTTTGAACTCAGGACCTCACACTTGGTAGGCAGGTTATCACTTGAGCCACATTATTGCCCTCATTGTCCTAAAATACCCCCCCCCCTGCTTTTTTTTAAAAAAAGAAACCGGAAACTTGCCAGGCTCTGATGGCTCATGCTTTTAATCCTAGCTGTTAAGAAGGCCAAGGTTGGGCTGGGGATATAGCCTAGTGGCAAGAGTGCCTGCCTCGGATACACGAGGCCCTAGGTTCGATTCCCCAGCACCACATATACAGAAAACGGCCAGAAGCGGCGCTGTGGCTCAAGTGGCAGAGTGCTAGCCTTGAGCGGGAAGAAGCCAGGGACAGTGCTCAGGCCCTGAGTCCAAGGCCCAGGACTGGCAAAAAAAAAAAAAAAAGAAGGCCAAGGTATGAGGATCAAGATTCAAAGCCAGTTTAGGGAAAGAAGGCCATGAGATTCTTACTTCTAACCAGCAAAACACCAAAAGTGGAACTTAGGCTCAAGCTGGCAAAGCACCAATCTTGAGCAAAAACCTAAGGCAACAGAAACCAAAGCCTGAGATAAAGTCCTACTACTAGCCCAACAACAAACAGGAAAATGGTAATTATACACAGAAGAAAACACCAAGCAACAGAAAGTATCAGAGAAGATCCCAATGGTGGTGCAGGAGGTAAAGCCTTCAAAGTAGCAATTTTTATTATGATCAAAGTTCTAGTAGAACTCACACTTAAAGAATGAGAAGAAAATATAGCAGCCATGTCTCATCAACTAGGAAACATAAAAATTAATAAATCCTATGAAAAAGAAACAACTGGAGTTGAAAACTATTATATCTGAACTGAAAATTTTATAACAGTCAACAGCAAATCTGAGCTGACAGAAGGAAGAATTATTAGACTTGGAGATAGATCAATACAGATCATACACTCTGAAAAACACAGACTAAAAGATGAAGATAAGTAAATAGAGCCTTAGAATAACATGGGACATCATTAAGGACAACAATACATATATAATATGAGTTTCAGAAAAGAGAGAAGATGGCTTCAAAAATATTTGAAAAGCTCTAAAATTGTCAAATTAGATGAGAAAGCATTACACATCCAAGAAGCTCAGTGAACTCCAAACACTATAATACAAAAAGAGATCAGTACCTGAACACATCACAAACTGTCATAAAAGATAATGAAAATGAGTCAATGTGGAAAGTATGGAGAGAAATGACTCATGTGCAAGAGACTTTTGACAATATTGTTAATTTCTCACCAGAAACCACAAAGGCTGACATATTCAAATTATCAAAAGAAAAAAAAATCACAACAAATAACCCTGTCAAGCTAAAATCCTATAGCATAAAAAAGTCTTTCAAAATGAAAGAGATCCAGGCACTGGTGGCTCACACCTGGAATCCTAGCTACTCAGAAGGCTGAGTTCTGAGGATCTCAGTTCAAAGCCAGCCTGGGTAGTGAGACTCATCTCCAATTAACCACCAGAAAAAAAAACCAGAAGTGCTGCTGTGGCTCAAAGTGGTAGAGTGCTAGCCTTGAGCAAAAAGAAGCCAGGGACAGTGGCACAGGCCCCAAGTTTACCCCCAACAATCACAGCAAAAAACAGAGAGAGAGGGAGAGAGAGAGAGAGAGAGACAGAGAGAGAGAGAGACAGAGAGAGAGAGAGAGGGAGGGAGGGAGGGAGGGAGGGAGGGAGGGAGGGAGGGAGGGAAAGAAGGAGGGAGAGATTTCCTCCATTTAGGACCTACATCTTAAAGCTTCTATCACCTCCCAAAATAGTACCAGCCTCTGGGGACCAAGCCTTCCACACATGAGCCTGTGGAGGACATTTTATATTCAAACTATAATAATCACCGAATACAGCACTGGTGGCTCATGCCTCTAATCCTAGCTACTAAGGAGGCTGATGGGGCTGGGAGTCTGGCCTAGTGGCAAGAGTGCTTTCCTTGTATACATGAAGCCCTAGGTTTGATTCCTCAGCACCATATATATATATATATGGCCAGAAGTGGCACTGTGGCTCAAGTTGGCAAAGTTCTGGCCTTGAGCAAAAAGAAGCCAGGGACAGTGCTCGGGCCCTGAGTTCAAGCCCCAGGACTGGCAAAAACAACAACAAACAAAAGAGAGACCAAAAGAGAGGAGGCTGAAATCTCAGGATGGAAGTTCAAAGACAGTCCAGGCAAGAAAGTCCCTGAGACTCTAAACTCCAATTAACCAGCAAAACAGCCAGAAAGTGGTGCCATTGCTCAAGTGGTAGAGTACTAAGTACTAGACTTGTGCAGAGAAGCTCAGAGACAGCACTTAGGCCCTGCCTTAGGACAGGCCATGCACGTGTGCATGCACACACACACACACACACACACACACACACACACACACACATACCACCAAGTATAATTCCTCACAAAACGTTGATCTTGTCTTGTTTTCATTTTATTTTTAAAAATTGTGCTGGTCCTAGTGCTAGAACTTAGAGCCTGGGTGCTATCCTAAGCTTTTTTTCTTTTCTTTTCTTTTCTGCTCAAAGCTAGCACTGAACCACTTAAGCCACAGCTCTACTTCCAGCTCTTTTGAATGGTTAATTGTAAATAAGAGTCTCAAGGACTTCTACCCCCAGTTTGCGTCAAACCATAATTCTCAGCTTTCAGCCTCCTGAGTAGCAAGGATTACAGCTGGAAGCCAATGGCATCTGGCATACTTAAAAAATAATAATGTCTAACCGAGTGCGTGTGTGTGTGCGTGTGTGTGGGTGTGGGTATGTGTTTGTGTGTATACGTGCCAGTACCAGGACTTGAACTCAGAGCCATGCAATCTTGCTCAGTTTTTACACCCAAGGCTAGTGCTCTAGCTCTACAACTTGCAGCTTTGGGGTGGTTAATTGGAAATAAAGGCCTCATGTCTGGGATGGCTTTGAACCATGATCCTCAGATCTAACTCTCCTGACTAACTAGGAATATAGGCATGAGTTACCAGTGCCCAGAAAACTGTTGTGTGTGTGTGTGTGTGTGCACATGCATATGTGTATGTGCACAGCGTGTTTGAGTATGTCCATCTTTTTAAACATGGCATTGTGATCAGAACATGAACTTTGACATATCTAGAAACCTTACCAAATCATTTAAATTCTATGAGCCTGGGTTTGCCTATCTGTGAAACAAAATAGTGATAGTACATGCCTCATAGGATTGCTGATGAGATTTAACTCATATGTAATAATGCAATGGGAATCCAGCCTGGCACACACAGGAGGCTACCAGTGCATAACAATGTCTATCATCATTTTCTCCCATTAAGTGCAAATGCAAATGAATATTGGGTTACCTGGGCCACACATATTTCTTCGAGGCTAAATGATAATCCACTGGGCTGGAAGGAATGTTAGATATCTGATGCTTTCACTTAATTTTATGCATGAATAACCCAAGAACCAAGGTAAAAATGTACATTTGAAGAAAAGACAAAAGCTTGTGCCAAAACAAAAGGTGTGAAAGGAAATGATAAAGAATTTAAAGTGGCTATAGTTTCAAATGAATGAGTACCCATATGCCCTTGTTGGAGATAGGAGAAAAATGGGAGAGGAGACAGTACAATAAATAAGGGAACATCTCTATGTAATGTCCTTTAGTTTCAAAGTCAGAAATCTGGGCTTTATGTTGACCACCACGGTCCACCGAGAATCTAATGTGATAAACTGATATGTTGAACTAAAGCTCCCTTGTATAACTATGTAAAGATAATAAAAAATAAACTAAAATATAGTATATGTGAGCCAGGCACTTTTGGCAAATGCCTCTAATCCTAGCTACCCAGGAGGCTATGAGGAGTGTAGTTTGAAGCCAGTGGGCAGAAAAGTCCAGGAGACTCTTATTTCTAATTAACCAGCAAAGTCTGGAAGTGGAGCAGTGGCTCAAGTAGTTGAACATCAGCCTTGAGTAAAATAGCCAAACAAGAGTACAAGGCCCTGAGTTCAAGCCTCAATACTGGCACACAAGAAAAGAAGAATATAATGTGAGTTGTGTATGCAGCCTAAAATGTTGCAGTAGCTACACTAAAAACAAGAGACAGAGGCTGGGGCATTGCTCAGTGGTATAGCACATGCTTAGCAAATGTCTTCCATCCCTAGCAGCACAAAAGGAAAAAGAAAAAGATAAATTTTAATACATCCAAAATATCATTTCAACATATCATCTGTTGAGAGCCAGAGACATGAATTCCTATTTGGAACTTGTCATCTCTGCATGAAGACCTGAGGTGGCAATAGTTTTGTGGGAAGGCATACACAAAATGCTCAGATATCTTCATTTGCAAACCATACACCTTCATGTAAATTGTGAGCTGGCAATCTCCTGTCGATAGCTCATGTTTCCTTCTTGCCCTTACTTTGTGCATGTGCCTGTATAAATAAATGCATTGAACTACTGAACTATGTTGTATGCTGTGTGCTGGCTGGTTCAGTCTCTCAGAACTTTAGATGCTGACAGCCTACCTGCTCCCAGCTTTCGTGTGTGTGTGTGTGTGTGTGTGTGTGAGAGAGAGAGAGAGAGAGAGAGAGAGAGAGAGTGTGTGTGTGTGTGTGTGTGTCTTTTCCTCTTCTACCATCTTACCCCAGTCATCTTGATCTGGCGGGACTGCAACACATCATCAATATAAACAATTATCAATAATATTTTACATTTATTTTCAGACACAACCATGAAAAAATTTGGGGTGTATTTACAATGACAGCATGTCTCAGTTGGGCCCCTTTAAGAGCTCAAGAGGAATATGTGACTAGGAGCTGGTGTTTATGTAGACCTAGATATGCACCAGAACAAGAACTCTGGTGGGTCAAGAAATGAGCCAATTGCTCAGTGTTAGGAAAATAGAGGAGAAAGGAAGGAAACAGGCCGGACTTGATCTTTCACAGGCTAGCACTGTTTATTGAGGAACAACATGGGACACAGTCTTCCCATGGGCTTGGAGTTAAGGCTTTTATGGAGTCTGAGTAAGGAGACAGGGGTTACTTGAATTTAATATGGGGGATGACTGCAGGTGTGGGCAGAGAATAGGGTAAGTATAGTGATAATTGGCTCCCTTATCCAAGGTCCCAAGGTGTTTTAATGTTCAAACACTTCTACATCTGTCTTGCCTATATGGTTTGACTTTCACAGAACACAGTTCTCAGTCTTCTAACCTTTTAACCCTTTCCTGGCCTAAGAGCTCAGCCTCAAAGTCTTATAGGCTAGGCACACAATGGAATGTTTACAGCCAGGCTCAGGTCATATTGCCCTGCCTGAATCAGGCAGTCTACACAAACCTTTGGTGGCTTGCCTGAAGTCTGTGTGCACCTGGGAAAATAGAGTGGGGGTTAATCCTTCATGTTCTGTCTTTGCATAGAAAAATTGGACCAAGAAGGGAGAAACAAGTACTCCATATAGGGTCTTTGGATACATAAAAAGATTGGGCCTAGAGGAGAGACAGAGGAAAGAATTGAGTAGTTGTCTTTCTTGTCATACTCCCATTATGGCGCATGTGGGTCAGGCCTTTTCACTGTTGAGAGGCTGAGTTCTGTGGGCATTTTATCTTCTTTAAGGGGTTTGTATCCTGTGGCTATGAAGAACTTGGTCATTCTCTGGCATGTGAAAGTCTGGATGGGTTTCTGGAGAAAATAAAAAAGACATTTGACAAGATAGAGTCCCACAGACATCACTAGTAAATAATCATGATAAGTGGTCCCAGGAAGGGAGCAAGCCAGAGAATCCAGGACATCCAGGAGTCCTTCCATGAGGAGGAGGAGGAATGGGATGCCTCGTACTGGGTCTTTATATTTTGCAATAGTTGTTTGTTATTTTCTCTTATGATGCCTGATTAGTTAGCATAAAAACAGCACTCTTCCTCCAGGAAGGCACAGCTCCCTCCCTTTTCAGCTGTTATTAGATCTAGCCCTCTAGAAACACAGGGTTTTGGAGGACCATTTCAGCCTGTGAGTCTAACTGGTTTTGTAAGATGTCAAGATTTTGTTGGATTAGGGAGAGACCCCTGTTTATCTAGGCTGTTAAGTGACTATGTTGGATGTTATAATCCTGTGGCCGTGTCCCCCAGTGCTCTGAACGTCATCATGTTCATGCCTAAGAAGAGTACAGGCAAAAGGACTGGGACCCTTTTTCATCTTGGGTAATTGTGTGTGAGATAATTGCCAACCTCGGGGCCAGACAGGATGTTTAGGTCCAGGGCTAGAAAAAACATGTTACACTGTTCCCCTGGATAACAAGACCCCTTTCGGTCAGGCAAAGTATGTGCCATCAGGGGCCAGGGCCCTGGGGGACAGGAAGGTGCAGTTGGGCCTTTGCCCTAGGCATTGAGATTCCCCGATTACTTGAACAGGAGGTCCTAAGGTACATGGGTTGCTTGCGGTAGCATTGGAAAGTGTGAGTTGGGTGAGTCCTACCCCCACATAAGATAGCTCATTTGCCCATATGCACATCCAGCAGTCTTTGGCTAAATCTGGATTTGCCTGTTTTAAAAGCTCATGGCTTGGATTTGCTAGCTCTAGGATCTGGAGCAAGAGTGAGTCAAGGGGTAAGGTAGGCTACTGAAGATGGGGTTCTAGAAGCTTTGGTTGTGGGTTCCAAGGATCTAAATGGTGACCCTTCCTTACAAGGAAGGAAACTTCATAGAAACAATAGTTAGTCAAAGGATCCAAGGGGAGGGGGATGAGAGATAGTAATACATACAGTTGAACCATGAGCCAATTCTAAAGCTCCGCTCTCCCCAAGTATGAGGAGGAAATCAATAGTTCCCACAGCATGCCTCCTTTAGTTGTGTCACCCTTCTGTCCCTTTAGAGAAGAAATCATTTGTCCTGATGTAGGGGATCCTGGCCAGGCTCCCCTAGAAGTGAGACCCACACAGGATCAGTATTTTTGAAATGCATGGGAAGGGCCCCTGGCTTTGCTCCAAAGTTGTGGCACAAGTCCATAGGTTGCAATGTTTTTTGGGTCATCTTCACTGAGGCTCATTCCATTTGGGATGAGATAGGGTTGTGATTCCCTGGTCCTTGAAGATTTGCAACACCATTGAGAGGCAGAGATGAATCTAAACCTTTCTTCATGAGGGGCCCCTGCATATGACCTGCAGTGTAGGAAGGAAAAGGTACAGGGTCGCTGGGGTGGGGACATTCCTTCTAATCCTGGATGGTGGGTCCCGAGGTCAAAGTGGCTGACCAAACCAGTTTCTGTTGAAGTTAGGTTGTGGTTAGAGTGTGGAATCCAAAGAATGGAAAGGTTGTAACAAAGGTCATGGAGAGAAGGCTTAAGGGCAAGGGAGCCTCAAGGGTGGAAATCTTTGGGGACTAAAGAGCTTTAGGAAAACGCAAGGAGGGTGTGAGAAACTCCTTCCCCCTCAGACTGCTCTGTAGGAGTGGTTGAGATGAGTCCAAGGAGGAAGTTAAGGGCAGTTGCTGGTATGAGGAACAGAGTGAGTCAAAACATCCAGAAGGATTTAGGAGGGAGTATAGAGCCAAAGTATACTAAGAAATTTGTTCAGGTGTAAAATAAGTAAATGTTTCTTGTAGCCAGAATATGTTGATGGCTTCTGTAAGTTCATCAAAAGTTGAAATATGGGGCTGGGAATATGGCCTAGTGGCAAGAATGCTTGCCTTGTATACATGAAGCCCTAGGTTCGATTCCTCAGCACCACATATATAGAAAACAACCAGAAGTGGCTCTGTGGCTCAAGTGGCAGAGTGCTAGCCTTGAGCAAAAAGAAGCCAGGGACAGTGCTCAGGCCCTGAGTCCAAGGCCCAGGACTGGCAAAAACAAAGTTGAAATATGTGGAGGTGCCAGCCAAATATCATCCAGTGGGTCAGTGAGGAAAGTCCTAAAGTTAAGAAGAGTCAGGGTCATGAGTTGGTTATATCATTTTTGGGGATTGGAGGAAGTTTGTAAAGTCTGAGTTTTGTAGGTCCCAAACTTTTAGATGTATAATGGATTTTTGTTAAAGTCAGGAATGGTGTATCCATGGTATGATGTCTTATAGTTTGGCTGTGGAGTAAGAATAATAATTTTATGAGGGCCCATCCATTTAGAATCCTGAAGGAAAGAAGATATACCAGTCAAAGGAAGGGGTTGGGAAATGTACACTATAATGGAGTCCCCCCCCCCCACACCAAAGGAGGGGATTCCTGGTTCCTCCAGGATTCCACCACTCCGTCTCCAGCAAAAAGATGATAAAAGGATGGATTTATTGGGGAAGTAAAAAGTGAACCAACTGGTCAGGGTTGCAGCCCAGACTCAGGAGCTGAAACTGCGACCGTAAAAAGCAGGCTGGCCCGCCAGTGCCACAGTGTCCCGGGCCACGCTTGGGGTCATGTTATAAGGGCAAACACCACATGGTCAAGCCTGCCACATGTAGGTGGCCAATGAGGTTACAACACTTACAGAGCATGCCAGGTCACACGCAGGTGGCCAATGGAGTTACAATCTGCCTCATAGCAACTGTTTGAACCAACCTATCATTTTAGTTAGACTTGGCGCACGGAGTTGGTGGGGCTCATATGATGTAGGCAGATACGCCTACTCATGGGAGGGCACAGGTTTAACCTTGAATGTTCCACTACTCAGGTGGTCAAGCAGTTTACACAATCTTATCACAGTGAAGGGGAACTTCTCTGGATAGGGCCAGGGAGAGCTTAGCAAAGATGGAGTCAGCTTCTGCTCTCTTTAACTAGTCTGAGATGTAGTCAGTCTGATGCTCCTCAACAGCAAATGATGGCGCTGGCCAGATCTGGCCTCCATATTACATACACAAGATCTCCTATCTGGCATAGGTGAAGGGGAACATTTGGGAAAGGGGTGGAAAGTTTGGAATTACTGTATTTCCAGAGTTCAGAGCAGAGAAAGGAAGTGACCATGAGTTAGAAGAGAAACAAATGAACAAAAGGGGCCTGCTATACATAACTTGGAAGGGACTTATTGGCAGAGTTTACAGGGAAGGGCGCACAGTCAAAGAAGTGCTAGCGGAAAAGTTGAACTCAGTCTTGTTTGAGCTTCAGGGTTAGCTCGGTTAAAATTTCCTTAAGGGTTCTGTAAGCTCTCTCTACCATTCCTGAGGACAGAGGGTGATAGGTAATATGAAACTTCCAGGGGATTTGGATGGTGGAGGTAACTTGTTAGGTGATGGAAAAAACAAATTTGGGCACACTATTTGATTGTAGGAAGGAGCGTAAGCCAAGGTGGGGAAATAATTCAGTAAGAATTAATCAGGGTACAGTGGAGGCTCTTTTAATGGTGGTGGGAAATGCCTCAATCCACCCTGAAAAAGTGTTCACTAATACCAGGAGGTATTTGTGCTGTCTGACAGGAGAAGAAGGTAGGTGGGTAAAGTTCATCTCCCAGTTCATGGCAGGTAAGGAGCCCCATTTGATGTGCCGGCAACTAGGGTGGATGGAGATTTGAGTTAGGGTTTATTTCTGACATATGTCACAGGAGGCTGAAAGTTTTTTTCAGGTATTGTCTGTTCTATGGAGTTAAAGAGTGAGTAGTCAGTAAGAAAGAGAGGGTCTGCAAATATGGCTTAGTGGTAGAGTGCTTGCCTAGCATGAATTGAAGCCCTGGGTTCAATTCCTTAGTATCCCATAAACAGAAAAAGCTGGAAGTGGTTGTGGCTCCAGTGGTAGAGTGCTAGATTTGAGCAAAAGAAGCTCAGAGACAGTGCCTAGGCCCTGAGTTCAAGCCCCAGGACTGGCTAAATAAAGTAAGAAAGAGATATGAGCTTGATTAAAGGGATGGAAGGAAAGATGGTGTAAATAGTATAAGCCCTCATCCATTAGGGGAAGTTTTGTAGGGTAGGGTCAAGGAGAAAGGCATGAAGAGTTTGGATTTGGCAAGGGGAGCAGGGAAGAAAGGCTTTATGGCTTTATTCCCCTTAAGGGAATGAGAGATAAGAATGTGGAGAGGGCTGTGGAGGGAAAGTTTTTGGGTCCCTGGGGCTATAAATGCCAGGCTTCTAGTGCCTGGAGACAAGGAGGGACACCCCTATATCACCATGTCTAATTGTTTGGATGGGTATTCTGGGGGGGGGCAGATATCTCTTCCCTTTTGACAGAGAATAGCTAATGCTTCTGTTTGCACCTAAGTAAAGAAAGAATGATTCATTAAGGTCAGGGAGGGAGATGGTAGAAGCCTTGGATAGCGAGAGCTTAAGTTGGCAGATAGTATAGAGAGATTGAGAGGACAGAAGGGGCTCTTCAAGAGACCCCTTACTGGCAGAGTACAGGGGTTGGGCTATGAGAGAATAGTTGGGGATTCAGATATGGAAGAAGTTAAAGAGGCCAAGGCGGGTCAGGAGCTCTCACTTGGATTGAGGCAGGGGATAGTTGAGGAGCTCCTGAACCCTTTGGGGAGATATAGTTCATCTCTGTTGTGAAATGGTTAGTTCCAAATATGGAGCTGATTTTTGGCATACATGGGTTTTGTCCTTGGAGGCCCTATAACCCCCAGAAGCAAAGGAGTTAAGAAGGAGAGTAGAGTATTTGACATTTAGGGCTTCTGAAGGGCTGCAGAGAAGAAGGTCATCTACATATTGAAGGAGGAGACTTGGTGAGAATTTAATGACGCAAATCTTGTAGGACTTAGCCAAAACAATAGGGGCTACTTTGGAACCCCTGAGGAAGCATGGTCCAGGTTAGCTGCTGGGCCTGAGGGGTCTGAGTCTTCCTAGGTACAAAAAATGGCCTTGAGGTGAGGTGTATTGGGATAGTAAAGAAGGCCTCCTTTAGGTCAGACCGAAAAGAGTAGGGAATTAGGGGAGCTATGGGAGAGGTGGGTATAGGGATTAGACACGATGGAGCCTTTAAGTTTATAAAGCAAATCCTTTCTTAATAAAGGCAGAGGATATACAGGCATAATAAGAAATGAATGGGTGAGAGTTGTTTCAAAACTGGCAGGGCATGGCAAGAGTTTAGAGGGGCTTCAAAGGAGTTCCTGTAACCCCCGTAATTGTTAAATCTAAGGAAGTCAAGGGGTCTGTCCAGGTTAGATGCCATAGGGATGCCCCAGTGTCCAGAAGAAAAGAAATATTTTCTTCTGTCATGACACTTTTTTTTGCCAGTCCTGGGGCTTGAACTCAGGACCTGGGCACTGTCCCCGAGCATCTTTTGCTCAAGGCTAACGCTTTACCACTCGAGCCACAGCGCCACTCCCGACTTTTTCTGTTTATGTGTTACTGAGGAATTGAACCCAGAGCTTCATGCATGCTAGGCAAGCACTCTATCATTAAGCCACATTCCCAGCCCTTAAATGAAGGGATTTTTTTTTCGGGGGCGAGGCTTGAACTCAAGGCCTGGGCACTCTCTCCCTGAGCTCTTTTGCCCAAGGCTAGCACTCTACCACTTTGAGCCCTGCCGTGACACTTTTGACACTAAGTTCCACAGAGCTGTGTGAAGGTTTGGCTTGGGACAGGGAACCTGTATCAGAGCATGGGACTAGATGGGAGGGGAAGTATGGAGGTCAGGTGGTCTTTCCAGGGCAGGGCAGGCCACAGGGCACTCACATTTCCATTGTTCCCACTGTCCGAAGCTAGGGCAGGCCTTGGTAGGGGGTTTTGGATTCCAACACTCCTTGAGTGAATGTCCCTTTTGACTGCATCTGAAGCAAGCAACAGGGGCTGAGTCCACCTCCTTGTGGCTGAGAGGAAGGGCCTGGGGCCAGTAGCCCTGAATGTGGTGGACTGGGCCTTTTGGAAGGTGTCCTCTAGCAGCTGAAAGTCAGCCTGGTGCTTCTTTCTTTCCTGCTTTCTTTCCTGTTCTTTCTTTTTAGCTTCCTCCTCCCTGCTGTTACAAACCTTTTTAAGGTTTTTAGCCAAGTCAAGAAGCTCATTTTGGGGTGGGAGGTGGTGGAAGGCCCCTTTTCCAGGAGCTGTAAATTTTTCCTTACGTTGGTGTGCACAGGCTCATAAAGTGAACCTGTAGGGAGCCCTCTGTGGAATCTTAACATTAATATACTGAGAGGCAGTTAAGGAAGAGGGTGGGGTTTCCATGGGGGACTTGAGTGACTTCCTTAAGTTTTTCATAATTGACTCTCAAGTGGGCACTTTGATGCATGCCTTCTGCCAGGCAGGTAACCATGAAGTCACAGCATTCAGAACCACTGGCGTTGTTCTGATAATTCCAGTGGGGGTTGGTTGCAGGGACAGCCTCTGTTCCCAGGAGGGAGGGGACATTTTGTTCATTTAGCCTATCAGTGTAATACATGGACAACTTTAAAATGTGCTCTTTTTCATCTGGTATTAGGGTTGGATTAAGAATATGCTGAATATCATGCCAGGCAAGAGAGTTGTATTGGGAAATCCTGGCAGACTGTTTTTGTTGTTGTTGTTTATAATAGAGAGGATGTCTTGAAAATGACTCCAATCTTTGTTCAATATAATCCCTCTCATTTAGGGTGACAGGAACAAGGACTTGAGTGGGTCCATCCTGTCCTGCTATCTCAAAAAGGGGAAGCATATGCCTCTTTATAGTGAGTGAGAATTGGTGACTGAGTGAAAGGTGGCAGGGAAGAGTGGAATGGGGGCAATGAGAGGAGATGGAGCAGAAGGTGATTGGGAGGTAGAGGCTAGAGGTTCTGGAGGTCCACAGGCCTCAGGAGTGGGGACAGAAAGTGTGGCAGGGGAAGGATGGGTGAGTAAGAAGGAAGCTCATTGGCAGGGTCAAAGTTCAGAAGAGGGGAGGGGGGAGGGGGGAATGAGGGAGGAGGTAACAAACAGTACAAGAGATGTATCCAATGCCTAACGTATGAAACTGTAACCACTCTGTACATCAGTTTGACAATAAAATTTTTTTTTAAAGTTCAGAAGACTAGGTGATGATAGAGACAATTTGGGTGGTGTTTTAGAATTTGAGGAGGGTGGGAGGCAAAGGAGAATTTTTGAGGCAGGACAGATGAACAGAGGGAAGGTTTAGAACATAGGATCAAAAAGGCATGGGCATATACATCCTCAGACTCTGTCATTTCATTAGAGAAAATTGTTTAAATTAGTAAGAATATTAAAATCAAAGGCTCCGAATTCGGATCAGTGGTGGCCATGGTCTAAAGGAGAGTGAAACCACATTTCAGTAGATAAGTGAGTCCTTTTTTTAAAGCTATAAATCAGTTAGCCCGAGAGTGTTAAGGTTAGACCACAGGGAAGCCAATGAGGTATCTCCAGGAACAGACAATTTGGAGCCCATTTTGGAAAATTTTGTAGGACTATGGAGTGACCTGTCACACAACTTCAGGCATCCCCCATACTTTGGGAAAGCAAATGAACAGATACCAATAATTAGGAGAGGGTGCCCAAAAAGTCTTAATTGAAGGGCTCCAGGGAATCCGCAAAGAATGAGAGACGCAAGTCTTTGGGAACCCCTCAGACAGGGAGTGGGGGACTGTTCAGAGCCCCTGGGTCCATGGGGGACTTCTTGGAGTCCCCTCATCCATGTCAGGGCACTTCTGCCATGGACCAAGGTTGGATACCTTGTCCTGAAGGCTTCTGGGTGTGGATGAAGCCCATCAAACTGTAGAGGGTCTCTTGCTTGGAAATCAAGAGTCTGGGGACAATAGAGTGTGAATAGTTAGCAGAGGAGGCTCCGTGCTCCTAGTGGAGAGAGGACTCAGAAAGAGGAGGGTAGAAAAAGGCTTGATGCAAGGTGACCAGGAAGTTGGTGGTCCTTCAGTGGAGGAGACCCAGTTACTCCTGGTGCTTTTCCTCTTCCGGATTCAGGCACCAAATGTTAGGAAAATGGAGGAGAAATGAAGGAAACAGGCTGGACTCGATCTTTCACAGGCTAGGACTGTTTATTAAGGAGCAACAAGTTTTCCCACAGGCTTGGAAGTTGTGTCTGGGGGTGGGGGGTAGAGTTAAGGCTTTTATGGAGTGTAAGGAGACAGGTGTTACTTGATTTTAATGGGGGTGGGTAGTGACTGCAGGTATGGGCAGAGAATAGGGTAAGTACTCCATTATCCAAGGTCTCAGGTGTTTTAATGTTCGAACACTTCTACATCTATCTTGCCAGACAATTTGACCTTCACAGGATATAGTTCTCAGCCTTCCAACTTCTTAACCCTTTCCTGGCCTAAGGGTTCAGCCTCTGAACCCTACAGGCTAGGCCTACAATGGAATGTTTACAGCCGGGCTTAGGACGGATCACCCTGCCTGTGTCAGGCAGTCTGTGCATATCTTTGGTTGCTTGCCTGAAGTCTCTATGCAACTGGGAAAATAGAGTAGGGGGTCAATCCTTCACTCAGGATTGCTAGGTATAGATATTCAGATTGTGTGTGATTCAGTGGCTGAAAATCAGCCCACATTCTACTTTACTCATCTGAAGTCTGGCACCACAGTGCCAGCTCAGGAAAAAAAGTAAGCTTTCAAGCTGGGTGCTGCTGGCTCATGCCTCTAAACCTAGCTACTCAGGAAGCTGGGATCTGAGGATCATGGCACAAAGCCAGCCTATCTCAGGCAGAAAAGTCTGTGAGACACTTATCTCCAATATACTAAGAAAAAGCCGGAGGTGGCACTGTGGCTCAAGTGGTAGAACACTGGTCCTGAGTACCAATAGGCTCATGGACAGGACCATGGCCCTGACTTCAGGCCCCAGGACCAGCAAAAGAAAAACTTCCCCAAATTATTAAGCCTAGAAGTAATCTATTTTTCTAGGGTTTTTATATTTATTGTTACACATATGCTTTATGCTTTAGTACGAGCTTTGATCACTGTAGGAGATAGAAACCTCAGTCTTTCAGTTGAAAAGCACATTTGTTTAGAATTTTTAAAAGTGGAATAAAATCATTTTAACACCTAATTCCTTCACTGTTGAGAAAAAAATTGCCCTCAGTTTTTCATGTGAGCCCTCAAAGTTATGCCTAAATTCTGGGATGTTATGTGTATGGTGTTCTGGTCACAAGTTATCTGTTCACAATGGCGAGTGCTGAGGTATGCACAGGGCCCTGGGCAGGGCCTGCACAGGAGAGTCACAACAATGACTCTCCAGGAATTCCAAACTTTTAGACTTGGGCTGGGTTTGCATAATTAATACTCCTTATTCTGAGGTTTCCAGTTTCTTAGACTGACAAGTTATCTAAGGAAAATTTATGTGAAAAGGCACAGTGGATATGAATTATTGTTTATTTTGTGTATGATGGAACTTGACTATACAACTTGTACAAAATGCATGGACAACTCTAAAAAGCTGTGAAAAAGTATCAGGAGGCTGATCAGGGAAGAATGCTAGAATTTAACCACCTATGGCACTGTGAGTTTATGACATTTGCTCCTCTAACATCTCTTTTACCCAACCTGGATAAGAAAATGCATACCAGAAGCCTGGAATTGGTGGCTCATGTCTGTAATCCTAGCTACTCAGGAGGCTGAGATCTGAGGATCATGGTTCCAAGCCAGCCCGGGGCAGCAAAGTCCGAGAGACTCCTATCTCCAATTAGCCACCAGAGAATGCCTACGCCTGAAGTTCAAGCCCCACAACTGCCAAAAAAAAAGCATACTGCTCTAAACAGATCCAGTAGAAGAAACCTATTCTTGAAGTAGGAGGAGCAAATGAGAGTGGAGGATTTGTAGGTGCTTCTCTTTTTGCTTTTGCTGTTCATGAGCTTCAACTCAGGGCCTGGCTGCTGTCCCTGAGCCTCTTTGTGCTCAAGATTAGTGCTCTACCACTTGAGCCACAGCACCACTTCCAGCTTTTTCTGGGTAGCTTATTGGAGATAAGAGTCTTATGCACTTTCCTACCTAGGCTGGCTTTGAGCTGCAATCTGAATCGTGACCCTCATATATCTGTATCCTGAGCAGCTAGGATTACAGGCATAAGCCACCATCGCCCACTCCAGGTGCTTCTTTTACCTCTCCCACCTCTTACCATTCTCTTGTCCTCTGGTTACCAGGCAGTCCTCCAATTAGAGTGATGTGACAGTGGAGCAACTCAGGATGGGAAACTGCAGATCCTCAGATATCTGCAACCTGAGTAGCTAGGATTAAAGGCATAAACCACTACTGTCGGGCTCGGTAGCCTCTCCCGGTGTGGGGAACAAGGCTCAGCTAGGTTTCTCGCCACCCCCTATTCTCGTCCTCTCTCCTGGGCACCCGGCCAGCAGATAGCCAGGATGGGATGGAAGGGTCAGGGCCGACCTCACACGCGCATGGCCTAACAAGAAAGCGTGCCTGCCTCCTTACCGATAAAGTCAGATGTACACAAGTCTCGGAGAAAGCTTCTGGAGCCAACTGCTTTATTAAGGCGAAGGTAAAGGGAGATAATTCCGAGAGAAGGCGATCGGCCAGGACGCCGATAGGCTGAAAGCTGTCACCTGATCCCCTTGAGCTAACGTCACTCAAAAGCGCCGAGCCAGGGCGGGACAGGTAGGCGCCTGGGCTGGCGGGAGTTGGGGGCTGGGTGCAAAGCCAGTTCTTCTGGTTCCGGACCCAGAGAAAGTAGCCTGCTTCCGCATTCCCCTAGGGCTTGGGGGGAAGGGCGTCAAGCCCCCCGTTAAGTCTAAAGGCCGGATCCCAACACACTACCATCCCGCTGTAGGTGCTTTTACCTGTCCTACCTCTTACCATTGTCTTGTCTTCTGGTTACCAGGCAGTCCTCCAATTAGGGTGGTGTGACAGTAGAGCAACCCAAATGGGAAACTGCAGAAATCAAAAATCTGCAGAATCTTTTTTTCTTATTCAGAGGTGTTGCAGCTCTATAAAGAGAGCCCAAAACCAAGCCTTTGTGGTATTTTTTTTCACTTTTTTTCTTTATCCCCTCCCTCCCACCTCTTCTTGCCTTCTTACCCTTTCCTCCCTCCCATTTCCTTCCTCCTCTTTCCTTTCATCCCTGCCTCTTTCTGACTCTCTTCTCTCTATCCTCCCTTCCTACCCTTTTTTTTTTTTACTTTTTTTTTTACTTTTTTTTTACCCTCCTTTTTTTTTTTTACTTTTAAAAATCTCTATCTCTTCCCACCCCCAACCTATACCTTCCCTCATAGCCCAGACACAGCTCAGTCAGCTTAGTTTCTGACATGGGTCATTTACTATAAACTGGAGGCCAGGGAACAAGAAAGTTCTGGGAACATAATGGGAAACAAAAAACTCAGGAAAATGGGCCCAAACTCTATGGTTTACCCTTGACCATTGCATGAGTTTTATAATCTTAATTAGCAAAACAAAGACTATGAACATTGAACTAAAGGTAAACCTCACAAACTTGGTTTTATTAACATCACAGTTCACAAAGTAACAGCAGGTACAATTCAGGATGCAGCATTACCAATGCTGCCCAGAACCAGTTTCTATTAAGTTCTTTATACGAAGGAAATGGTTGTCTACAACCACTGGCCAGTGCACATATGAACTAAAATTTCAACGTTTGGGATAAACAATTGCTGCTCCGATCTTGTACTCTGCTGCTTCTGTTCACCAGTTAATGCTTACAAACCAGGGGGGGGATGGTGGCCCTTTTGCCCCTGCCCACTGGAAGAGGTTGCTGGCTGTGGCCCTTTCTGCTTTATCGTTGTCCAGTCAAATGAGTAGTCATACTGTAAATTCAAGGTTCTGAAGAGAATGCGAAATAGCTGCCTTAGGTACATGTAATCTGGGGCTTCCTCAAAGCGCAGACCACGGCAGTAGTTTAAGTACATGGCAAATTCTACAGGAAATCCCTTACATAAAACTTCAACGGGAGTGGACATTTTCTTTTCACTGATCTTCTCATATTTTTGTTTCTTTGTTGTGGCTTTTAGTCCTTGCCATGGAAGGCTGGTTCTATTAAAATACATCAGGACATATCCTAGTGATTCCATATCATCTCGACGACTCTGCTCAATACCGAGATGTGCATTGATACTGGCATACTGGGCAGTGCCTGTAAGGTTTTTATCTTCTCTGTACGGTATGTGTTGTCTTGTTTTGTTGTCTCTATACTTTTTGGCCAAACCAAAATCAATAAGGAACAATTGATTTAATCTTGAGAAAGATGGGTTTTGAGAGCTAGTCTGTGTCCCGCTTTTCTTCTTTCCTACTGGGGATTCTGAACACTTTCTGTGATGACGCCCAATACCCATGAGGAAGTTGCCTGGTTTAATATCTCTGTGAATGAAATTTTTTGTATGCAAATACTCAATTCTACTTATCATTTGATCAGCTAACAGAAGGACAGTTTTCATGGTGAACCTCCTTGAACAGAAATTGAAAAGATCTTCAAGGTTGGGACCCAGAAGGTCCATGACTAGCACATTATAGTCTTTTTCTTGGCCATACCAGCGAATGTGAGGAATACCAACCCCACCTTGAAGTATCTTATACAGTTTACTTTCATAGAGTAGCAGGGGGTGTTTGGCCTTCTGAGATTCTAACTTCACTGCCACTTCCTCCCCATTAGTGACGTTTATTGCCAGATAAATATCCCCAAAAGACCCAGCCCCTATCTTCCGCACTAGTTTGTATTTGCCGCCTGCTATAAATTTGGCCTTGGGTACAGTGCTGCTGTTGCTGCTGGTCGCCATTTCGAAACACAAAGATGTAGTCTAGGGCTAGGCAACGATACCTTTCCAGGATTGATGGAAGTTTCTGGCGATTTGTCTGTCGGGCAAAGCTGAGGAGGGAGGGAGGCAGGAGAATGGACGTCTTTGTTGGAGACACTGGGCCACGGAGAACGCGATCACCACTGCTCAGTCAGGTTTCGTTTGGTCTCTTTCAGTCAGGCCGCAGTCTGTGAGGAGTCGCGGTCGCAAGGCCTGGGCCTCTGCCTAGGCCAAGGCCGCTGCCGGCTGGATCTCACTGCCAGGCCAGGGGGCTGGAAACCGGGCACGGTCAGTTTCGGTGGCGGTAACGCTGCCACCACTGCCACCTACTTGGGCCCCCTGAGGAGGGACCCAAGTCACTCGGTGGATGCCATTGTCTTTTTTTCCGGCTCCAGCCACCGCAGAAAACGCTCCCAGTCCCTGGGAGCCGATCCTTCAGGGGCGCGAAGTCAACCGAGCTCGCGCACCCCCAGGGACCTTCTGAGGACAGTCACATCATACTTCTAAAGGGCCTACTGAGCCGGTGATCACGTGAGGTGAAAACGGTAGATTCCTTTGGCACGGCCTTTGGAAGCTGAGCTGCTATTGGTGGAAACACAAGCAAGGTGGGGTGGGAGTGGGGTGGTTGCTGGGGAGCCAGGGTCTCCCCTTTTGGGGGAGGGGCGCAGAGGCAGTTCAAGTTGCGGAGTCACAAAACTCTTCTGTCCTTGATTGTGACGGGACTCCATCACTCTATACGTGTGAAAATTCACAGGAGTAGGGGGAAGGGGCAGGAATGGACAGAGTGGGCGACATTGATTGAAATGTATGGTCAGAATGTATGGAAAGGAAACAATAAAATCTCCCCCGTTATAACCAATGCAAGATAATTTTTAGTTTTATTCTTTGTTTATTATGATGAAGGGGATGGACAGGGGTTACTATTTCAAGTTATTTTTTTTAAGTTCATAGAAAAATAAACCAAAGGAAGAAAAGCCAAATTTGAGGAATAATAAGGAATTCATATAATATAATATATTTATGTTATATAATTGTATATTTTATTTATGTTATGTATAATATTTATATATTAATTTGTATGTAATGTTGGAGAATTAACTTCTCTGACCAGTGGAAAACTTAGCCTCTGCACAGTTACTCAGATGTCTCATTAGAACACTAATAGGCCTGTGGGGAAAAATCCTGCCTAATGAGTTCCTTTGTGTTTCAGTCCAAAGGACTCCACCTTTTGTTTTGAGAATCTCCCCTCCCCCCCACCCCCAGAGTCTCCCCGAGGAGACTGGCTTGACCAGCTGCCTTTAGGGAAAGATTCTCACTGTAGATAGGAAAGTCTCTTCACAAGTAAATGGAGAAGTCATGATCAAAGTTAATTAGTCTTGAGGAAATAGTAGCTAGGTGATAATTAGAATTTTGCCTCAACTGGTTATAATCCCTTGTTTTGATATCAACAATCTTTGTGGTAACTACCTCCTGTAATAGGAAAGATTTGTATTAGTTTCCTCCCTCACAGTAGTAACATCCCCCACTTTTGTATTTGAGATGGATATCATGCTGTATTAATTTTTACCCTTGAAGTTGTGAAATTGATTTCTAACCCTATATAAACTCTGGCCCTACTGAAATAAAGTATGCATTGGTCCACTCGCCTTGCATCCCCCGTGTCCGGAATACGGTTGCAGTTTCCCGGGTCCAACAATGTAATATACATTTTATGTTATATATAGTTATGTATTACATATTATGGGTGTGTGTGTGTGTGAGTGTGTGTGTGTGAAGGCTGTGGAGACTTTTAAGACAGCTTGCCTTCAAATTCTAGTACCAGCATTAGCAATGTGGCATCAAACAAGTGACTAACCATCTAGCCTTCAATTTCTTCAGCCATCAAACATGGATAAGCATAGTCTTGCTCCATAGGGTGTCTTGGGGTGAAGGTTAAATGAGATAATATATGTAATGTATTGAGACAGTGCTTGACATACTGTGTATATGAGTAAAAGTTGATGATAAACAATGTAAGGGCCTGGAATGTGGGAGGTGAGTGAGAGGACTGAAGAAATCATCCTGTGAATCACAGCTGACTGTATTGTGGTATTTGGACCCATCGGAAGAATACTTGGTGTGGCTTTATACAGTTATATTAAGTTTAGTTTATATTAAGTTTAGTTTTTGTGTTTTGTTTTGTTTTGCCAGTCCTGGGGCTTGAACTCAGGGTCTGAGCACTGTCCCTGGCTTCTTTTTGCTCAAGGCTAGCACTCTGCCTCTTGAGCCACAGCACCACTTCTGGCCTTTTCTATATATGTGGTGCTGCTACATGAAGCTAGGGCTTCATGTATATGAGGAAAGCACTGTTGGGAATTCATGCTGCCCTTCCCCGAGCCCTGGGGCAGTGTTAAAGCTAGCCACTCCCATCTTCCGGGTTCTGCCGGAAGAGAAGCAAAGCAGCCCCCACCCCTGGGGGCGAGCACGTGTGCAATGGCGCCGGAGACCCCCAGAGGCCCAGTCCTTGGGGGGCGGTGGTCTCCGCCCATAGAGAAAGTTCGGTGACATCACTTGAGGGACAGCCCCATCAGCCAATCGTTAATATTCAATTAGTCCCTCCTCTTCCAGCCTGCCATTATCGTTATAAACCCTTCCCTGAGTAAAGCTTTTTGAGACTGGTGGACCATCCAGACCGGCTCTCTGGAATTTCTTTCCTGTGTCGGCTCCGGACACGTGAGGGGGACGGACGGGGAAGGAGATTTCGGCATCTCTCCTCAGCTTAGCGCTGTCCACAAAGATACGCTTTACTCCTTCTGCCGGTGGGAGGGGTAGGGCCGAGTGTCTTTCACAATTTGGGATCAGGCATCCCCCCAGGAGAAACGCGGGGGGGGGGAAGGGGGTCCCGAGCCCCCAACAAAGCATTCTTGCCACAAGGCCATATTCCCAGCCCCTAAGTTTAGTTTTTGATGGACACATAATATTTGGATATATCTAGGGTACAGTAGAGTGTGTGTGTGTTTGTGTGTGTGTGTATGTGTGTGTGTGTGTGTATGTCTGCACTAAACTCAGGGCTTTGCATTCTTGATTGGCTATTTTACTCAAGGCTGGAAGTCTACCACTTAAACTACACTTCACTTTCAATTTACTTCTAATGAGTTACAGATAAGAGTCTCTCAGGTTTGTCTGCCCAGGCTGGATTTGAACTGTGATTCTCAGATCACAGTCTCTTAAATATCTAGGATTACATACAGGAACCACCAGCACTCAGCCAGTGTGGTGTCTTGGAAATATATATATATATATATATATATATATATATATATATATATATATGTATGTATATATATACATATATATATACACATACATATATATTTCCCTGTGCACTGTATATCTCAAAACAGAAGAAAGAAGGTTGAATGCACTGATTTTACATTTGAAACCAAGTCTAACCCATTCAGCCACCATCTTTCCTCACTTAACTCCAAAATGCCTGCTGGTTTTCATACCATTCCTAACTGGTGATCCTATCTCCATTTTGGTCCTTAGTTCATTGTCTGGTCATGACCTCAAAAACTATGGTTTAAACTTCTTAACCATGGGTGTTGATCAAAATCTCTCAGAATTTTGCAAAACCACTAGCTATGAGTCTTTAAAATGCAGTGTCATGAAAGACCAGGAAAAGAGAGTCAGGGAACTATTCTGGGTTAAAAGGATATGACAATGCTTGCATATGGACTGAGATACAGGGAAACATCTATAGGGGCTATTGTTGGATGTGTGTGTGTGTGTGTGTGTGTGTGTGTGTGTGTGTGTGTGTATGCCACCTTGGACTTGAACTCAGAGCCTCGGTACTGTCCCTGATTTTTATTTGGTGGCTGTTTTGGATTGATTTGTATTTGGGCTTCTCACAGTGGCTAGAGCCACTCTGTCTTCAGAACGATCACAGCACAGGAAATGCATCACCAAGATTGCCCAGAAAAGTCTGATCAGCTGCATCTTATTGTTTAAAATACACATATTCACAATAACTGACAAATGGGAATGTGCCTCCTATGGGAATATGTTAGCATTTGCAAATCTTCCAGCCATCTGTAGCTCCAAACCCTCCACCAATCCCTTCCTTGTCATTCTCCTAAATCAAGACAGAAAGCAGACTCAATCTAGGTCTTCTCTTGCTTTGACTCTTCCTTCAGTTCCCTACTTCTAGCTCTTACTCACTGTCAGCTATTGCATTTTCTTCTCATGCCTTCAGGACAGGACACTGCAGGGAAGCCAGCAGTCATCACACAGACCACTGATGAGTGGGGAGCAAGGCTTGATCTGGTCAGAGTTCATCATCTGACCAGTGAAGTGGAGGAGGATTTGTTCTGGTAAAACATGTTCTCCTCTGAGCCACTTCAGTGAGTTGTTTGGGTTTCAAAGAAGGTAACAGGAGCTAGGCACGGGTGGCTTGTAATCCTAGCTACTCAGGAGGCTGAGATCTGAGGATCACAGTTCAAAGCCAGCCTGGGCAGTAAAGTCCACGAGACTCTTATCTCCAGTTAACCTCCAGAAAACCAGAAGTGGCACTGTGGCTCAAGTGGGAGAGATCTAGCTTAAAAGCTCAGGGACAGCACCTAAGCCCAGAGTTCAAACCACATGAATGGCAAAAGATAAAAATAAAGAAGGTAGCAGGACAGGTAAGGGCTGCTGCCTCAGCTGTACTCACCTGTTGGATTCTGTCAGGAGTCAGTGGATGGTAGTCTGGACTGTGGCATCAGGATGTCTGCCAAGGCTTCCTAGCAATCCTGAACAGACAAGCTCTGGGATACAGACAGTCTAGGCTAATCACTGAAGATCTAACCAAGCTTCGGCATGAAATTTCACCTTCATATAAGGTTTGGATAAAGGAGACCTCCATGTGGTTGTTCAGGAAGAGGAGAGTTTGTTAGCAGACCTGATCCATAAGCCCTGCATAAGATGGAGGTGTGCAGAGGGCTGTACCAGATGGAGGTGTGCAGAGAAGAAGGGGGTGACTTATGGCTTGGGGACTAGTTATATAGGGAGAAGGCAGGAGGAAGTGTGGTCACAGCAAAAGCAAAGGCAACCTCAAGAGCCTGGGGGACCTCCCACTGCCCCTAGTTGCACCAGTTACCTGGGTTACAGATGCTGGGCAGGTACTTCTAGGGAATGAGCCCTATGTTCACAGAGGAAAAACAAAAGGGGAATGTGCAGACTTAACATTCCAGGCTTTTTTATTTTGCTGGTCCTAGGGCTTGAACCCAGAGCCTGGGCACTGTCCCTGAGCCTCTTTGTGCTCAAGGCTAGTGCTCTACCACTTGATCCACAGTGCTACTTCCTGCTTTTTCTAAATACTTTATTAGAGATAAGTGTCTCATTGATTTTCCTGCCTGGGTTGGCTTTGAACCATTATCCTTAGAACTCAGACTTATGACTAGAGGTGTAAGCCAGAAGCACCTGGCACATTCCAGCCTTTTGATAGTTATAAAGAGGCACTGATTCTCTCTGGCTACTTCCTTCTGGCAAAGGGCATCAACATTAAGGGTAGAAGGCAGAGATGTGGTCCGGTCCAGCAGAAAGCAGCAATTAAGAGTTACATGGTGGTGAGCATACATGTCTTTGGATGAAATCTGAAAGAAGTCTTATGAGGCAGGGGCTGAATCGGAAAAATATTATTAGAGGGCATACAAACGGCAGAAGGAAGGGTGGCCATCCATTTAGGGTAGAAGAGAAAAAAAAAGGATGACTTGGCTAGTTCCTGTCTCCTGTGTTCCAGGTGGTCCTGGAGTTGAGGAATCATATCCTTAGCAACTTCTGACTGATTAACAACTGGTAATTGGGTAGAGGGAGAACATAGTGGACTGGTTAAGACTAAACAGTCAGAAGCTGGAGCTGGATTGAAGTGGTTAAGGGCCCAAAGGGAGGTCTTGATCATTTCTTGAACTATAGATGTCTGGACTATAGACTATGGATGGAAGACCCACTATAAATAGAAATAGCAGGCAATAGCTATAAGTTCCTGTCCAGTTAGAAGGTAGACATGTATGAACATTAGATAGGCATGCTTACTATTTTCTTTTGATCTCTCAGCTCTGGTTAGTTTTGAAAGGGAAAGTACAAACTGACTCCCTTTAGAGTCTGACACTATTCCCTCTTACTCCTGTCCATGATCCCTTATCAACAGGACTAGCTTTGTCCAGGGAGTCTAGGTGCTTGGTGCTGGGATTGCTTGTCCCATTTGACATTTTTACTCATTACTGGGATATCATGTCCCAGTTGGCATTTTTGCTAGTAGCTGGGTTGGCATGTCCCAGTTTGCTGATGGCATGTCCCATGGTGAAAGGTGAGGTAGAAGATCAAGCAAGTGAGTTTTTTGCCACAAGATCCTTTTGATTTTCAACCGCAGCAACAAGATCAATAAAAATGGTTTTTAAGTAGGGCTTACCTGGGACATGTTATGAATAGAATTCTCACCAACACATACTTATAAGAGTTATTTATCCCTCTGTGGGTCTGACTAAATGTTGCAGAGGGTAAAATCTGCCATGACAAAACTCAATAGTAGACATGATGAGAGTTTTGAAATAGCAATTGATTAAACAATTTAGTTAATTATTAACTGAATATAGCAATTTAGGGTATTAATTAAGATTGAAACCCTTTTCAGCTCTGTATCCAAGGTAGCTTACACACTTGGGAAACAGACATTAGATACATTTGATCACACATAAATCTTTGTGGCTTGAGAATAAAACTGCTCCCCTGCCCTTTTTTGGCTTGTGGAGCCAGTTAAGTCTTGGTTACCTTAGAACTGCATGCAGTTTGAGTTTTTAAATGCCCCCCTCACCCCCCCTTGCCTTTTTGGCTTGTGGAGCCAGTTAAGTAGTTACCAGAAAACCTTTAAAACAATTTTGGTAAAGTGACACATTTGCATATAAATGGGCCTTTGAAGACTTGCTAGAAGGATGGGGGTCACATGAAAACTCACCACGTGGCCAAGATGGTGAATCTCTGGACAAGTCACAATAGTAAGAAAACTTGGTAGAACGGCATTAAGTAAGCAAGCAGATAAGTCGACAAAAAGCAGACAAACAGAAAGGAAGATACTACTATCCTTCAAGAGGGAACCTAGAGTGGGGCCCCAGGACCCAGCCTGCATCTCACTCTCAAGGGCACAAGGAAAGAGGGGGAGTGGGAAGGAGAGACAAGGAAAGTTACTTTTCTAAAGAAGATATCTGGGAGGCCTAGGACATAGGAGAGAGACAGAGAGAAGGACAAGCAGGGAGAACAAAGAAAGCCTGAATGTATCCTCTGACCATTTACCTTCACATTGGCAGAAATTGTTGCAATAAAAATAAGGCATTTTTCACTTTGTGGAGTCCTTTAAGGGGAGTCTGGTGAGGATGTATCGAAGAAGAGTCCCTTGGGCATAGAAAGTATGCCAAAATTTGTAAGGGGTCCCTCTGGCATGGAGGGAGAGAGAAAGAGAGAGAGTCAGAGAGAAAGAGACAGAGAGTATTAGAGGGAACTGGTAAACAGGAGTCACTCAACAGACATAGATGACCACAGATAGTGTGGTGAATGTGTGGTCAGCAATGGTAAAGGTGAGAAATCCAGTGTGGGCTCCTTGGGTAGTTTGGATCCATAGAGGGGGGCCAGGAGGCAGACTTGGAGAGAGAAGAGGTCTGGCAACTCCTGACACTATCTCTTCCTGGCCAATGCACCACATGTAAGGTTTGGATAAAGGAGACCTCCGTGTGATTGTTCAGGAAGAGGAGAGTTTATTAGCAGAACTGAACTGCCTGCCCCATACAAGGTGGAGGTATACAGAGGGCTGTACCAGATGGAGGTGTGCAGAGAGGAAGGAGCAACTTGTGTCATGGATACTGGTTCTATAACGAGAGGGCAGAAGAAGATGTCGCCGCAGTGAAAACAGACATGACTTCAGAGCCTGGGGGAACCTCTCACTGTCCCCTGGTGTACCAATTATCTGGGTTACAAATTCTAGGCAGGGACTTCTAGGACTGGGGCCACATGTACATAGAAGAATACAAAAGGAGAAAAGGGCCATTTTTCCTGGGAGGACCCAACACTTCACCTTCTGTCTCTGGTGGTTGTGGACACCACTGAGGGCTGACATGGAGAGCAAAGACCAATAGAGGCAGGAAGATTTATTTGGAGCATGTTTCCATGTTTAAGGAAAAGAACACAGGCCTCTGAGTGTCCATGGAACACTATGCAAATTGCAGTGATCAGAGCAAAGCATCTCCTGGAAAGCAGTGTCTGTGGCAAACAGGCAGCAGCAATGGACATGCTGCTGAATACACCCAAGTACACAGGTACACGTTTGTTTAGTAAATAGTAAAAAGGAAGAAATTACCTTGAAAGGGCCACACCTGCTCCAGATGTGCCTATCATGAGCAGAATGGCTGTCGCTCAAAGTAGTTTCACAGGAAAACAGGGCTTGGAGCTCCTACACAGCATACACCACACAACAGAGATATATAGATACAAGTACACACACATGCACACATACACATTTCTCAAAATCATTGTGTACAGACTTCACTTTGTTCAACATAGATTTTAGTTTTGTGAGATCCACATGCAGACACTCATTTGCCTCACAGTCTTGGACTTGTCTGGTGTGTGTGTGTGTGTGTGTGTGTGTGTTTATATGTTTGTTTTTCATTTCTTACCATAATGTCAATAAGTAGTCTGAATATCCTTGTTCAAGAGCACAGGAAGAACAAAATTTATATGAATATGGTTGGATAGTGAATATTTATTTTGGAAGCTTGCTTCTTTATGAGTTTTCCTATCACAGTTGTACTGAAACAAAACAATACCAAGTATCTGTGGTCCTGCTGTGTAGGGGATGGCTATACCTTTAAGACCCGGGGCTGCGTGGCTACCATCCACTCCTACCCCCTTCCGGGTTCTACCGGAAGAGATAGCAAACCAGCCCCGACTTCTGCCTCGGCCACATGTGATATCATAATGGCGCTAGGCCAAGCCCAAGGAGGCGGTTCTGTGGGCCATGGTCTCCGCCTCTGCGGGAAGTCCCGTGACATCACCGTGATGGACAGTTCAGTAGCCAATCGTTAATACCCAGTTAGTCCCTCCCCTTCCTGCTGCCATTACTGTTATATAAGCCCCGCCCCACCCCCCCACCCCACCCCCCAGTAAACCCAGTGGGAGTTCCAGAAGCTCACCCCTAGATTGCCCGCACTGGCGTCCTGTGTCGTTCTTTAAGGGACCAAGGGGAGGAGGGGCGTCTCGCAACTACGCACCCCCAAGGTTTGCACACTGGGCTGCACTCCAGCTTCCCCCCCCGCCCCGCCCAGCGGGATGGGGCGGGACATGCGCGAGCCCGACACTGCTGGAGGCACCCCTTGAGTCTTACTCAGGCCCCTGAGATTCTACATGGGCTACAGGAAAGTGAGGCACCCCACTCTATTTTTTTTTCAGTGCAAGCAGATATTTATTTTCTTTCTTTTTTTTTTTTCAAATTTTTATTATCAAACTGATGTACAGAGAGGTTACAGTTTCATACGTTAGGCATTGGATATATTTCTTGTACTGTTTGTTACCTTGTCCCTCATACCCCCCTCCCTTCTCCCCCTTTCCCTTCCCCCCCCCGGAGGTGTTCAGTTTACTTACACCAAACAGTTTTGCAAGTATTGCTTTTGTAGTTGTTTGTCTTTTTTTACCCTGTGTCTCTCAAATTTGGTATTCCCTTTCAATTTCCTACTTCCAATACCAGTATACATGGTTTCCAATATACTCAGATAATGTTACAGAGAAAGTGTAGGTACAACCACAGGAAGGTGATACAAGAACATCATCAATAATAGAAGCTACAGATACACATAGGACGTTGAAAGTAGTTACAACTGTGATATAACCATTGTTTCCATAACATGGAGTTCATTTCACTTAGCATCATCTTATGTGTTCATAAGGGTATAGCTATTGGGCCTTGTGATGCTCTGCTGTAACTTGACTAAACCTGTACTAATTACTCCCAATAAGGGAGACCATAGAGTCCATGTTTCTTTGGGTCTGGCTCACTTCACTTAGTATAATTTTTTACAAGTCCTTCCATTTCCTTACAAATGGGACAATGTCATTCTTTCTGATAGAGGCATAAAATTCCATTGTGTATATGTACCACATTTTCCTGATCCATTCGTCTACTGAGGGGCATCTGGGTTGGTTCCAGATTCTAGCTATGACAAATTGTGCTGCGATGAACATTGTAGTGCTGGTGGCATTACTGTGATTTTGTTTGTGGTCTTTTGGATAGATACCCAAAAGTGGGGCTGCTGGGTCATAGGGGAGTTCTATATTTAGCCTTCTGAGGAATCTCCATACTGCTTGCCAGAGTGGCTGAACCAGTTTACATTCCCACCAACAATGAAGTAGTGTTCCCTTTTGGCCACATCCCCTCCAACAATTGTTATTGTTAGTTTTCTTGATATATGACATTCTTGCTGGGGTGAGATGGAATCTCAATGTTATTTTGATTTGCATTTCTTTTATGGCCAGTGATGTAGAGCATTTTTTCATGTGTCTCTTGGCCATTCTCATTTCCTCATCAGAGAAGTCTCTTTGTAAGTCTTTAGCCCACTTGATGAGGGGGCTATTGGTTCTTTGCGGTTTTGTTTTGGAAGAAGGTAATTTTTTTAGTTCTGCTTATATTTTAGAGATGAGGCCTTTGTCTGTTGAATGTCCAGTAAAGATCTTCTCCCAGTCTGTGGGCTTTCTGTTTATCTTGCGAGCTATGTCCTTTGCCGTGCAGAAGCTCTGCAGTTTGATGTAGTCCCATTTGTCCAACCTTTCTTTGATTTGTAGCCTTTCTGGGTCTTTGTTAAGGAAGTTCCGTCCTGTGCCAAGGAGCCCAAGTGTTTCTCCTACTCCTTCCTTTAATGTTTTCAGGGTGTCTGTTTTGATTTCAAGGTCTTTAATCCATTTGGAATTGATTTTGGTGCAGGGTGATATATAAGGATCTAGTTTTAGTTTGTTGCATGTGTTGAGCCAGTTTTGCCAGCACCACTTGTTAAAGAGGCTATCTTTCTTCCATACTATTGTTTTATCTCCTTTATCAAAGATTAAGTAGGCGTAGTTCTGTGGGTTCATTTCTGGGCCTTCAATTCTGTTCCATTGGTCTTCAGGCCTGTTCCGGAGGCACCCCACTCTAACACGCAAGGGGCAGAAACAGACCGCGAGAACCACAGATAATCAAGGTATCTCTTCCAAGTGGTCATTTGAAAACAAACAAGACACACTCAGAATCAAAGAGAAAATACTGAGAGCCAGGTTAAGAGGCTGCCTTTCCCAAGACACAGAGCTTCTGTAGTCCCTCTGTTCATAAAAGACAGAAAGACATAATGGCCCACAGATTTAGGATGCTTGGGATAGATGAGATCACTGCTCACCTGCAGACACAGGCCAAAGGGCAGAGATGCAGAAAGCTGCACCTGTGTCCACCCCAAGTTTAGGGCCTTGTGCTTATAGAAAGCCCAGAGCCACCACCACTCAGGCCTGCCCACAGTCCCTTCTGAATCAACTGCAGCCAGGGTCTTTGAAAGCCATCTTGTCCAGAAGAGAACTGCTCCCTGACCACTGGTCATATTCTTATTTCCAACCATCTTTTATTTGTTTTTAAAAGAAAAAGTCAAAGGCAGTATATCCTGAATCAGTTACAGCCAACAGAGCCTCCTAGGAAAGTGTTCCTCAAGGATGCATGGAGGTACATTGAAGTTGTCATCTGGGATTTGAGAGCTCAACAATCTACAGCTCTTATCCTTCTACAGGATTACCTCAATGCCAGCTCTAGACACTGTGACAATGCCCTGGCCCCTGAGGTCTTCCTTCTTCCTCCAGGGCCAAGATAAACTGCCTCTCCTGGACTGAGATACAGTAAAGTTCTCTTAAACTAAAAAAAAGCCTAAATCCAGTCCATCTTCTTGGGGTATAGTTCAAGCCCCCACTCCTGGAGTGCTTTTGAAAACACATATTACCCTAACCCAAGCAGGTAGGTGGGTGAGATAGGACTGAAAACTGGAGAAGAGGATGTGAAAGGGTCATGAGGAATGAGTGACAGAACCAGAATTCAGTCCTACACAACATTGAGCTTTTGTGGGGATAAGGCATCCACACTCCAAACTGTGCCTGGAGATGTAGGAAATGTAGGAGAGGAGAGCACAACAAACAAAAAGGGAACAAAGTGGCTCCACCACTTCTGAAAGTTGCTTAATACTTCTCCTGTAGGTCTTCTCCACCTTGGTGGCTTGTTCTCAAGTACAGGCAGGACCTTCTGTAGTTGGGGAAACTGCTGCTCTGGGAGTTTGGGGAAGTCTTGCTCATTGATGGTGTTCAGCAGCAGGCATTCTAGTGGCCATGGCAGGTAGGTGCCCAGGCTTTCAAGCCTGCTCCTTAGAGGTCTTGGCAGAGGCCTTCCTTCTCAGCAATAAGAGGTCACACATGGCATCTGTCACAGACGTCCAGAGGAGGGGCTGGGAATATGGCCTAGTGGCAAGAGTGCTTGCCTCATATAGATGAAGCCCTAGGTTCGATTCCTCAGCACCACATATATGGAAAACAGCCAGAAGTCGCTCAAGTGGCAGAGTGCTAGCCTTGAGCAAAAGGAAGCCAGGGACAGTGCTCAGGCCCTGAGTTCAAGGCCCAGGACTGGCAAAAAAAAAAAAAAACAGAAGTCCAGAAGATCATCCAGGACCAGCTGAACTGAAACACACACACACACACACACACACACACACACACACACACACACACACACACCTAAATGCCTGAGGCACCTGTGAAGGGGTGATGTCTGCCAGGCATCTTGTCTTTGCTGTCAGCTGGAATCTTTTTGCAGCTGCTCGTTACATTCTGAATCCTTATCCAGGAAGGCTCAAGAGTCCAGCCCCATGAGGCCAGCCACTGAGCCACCAGGCTCCATTCTTGTGGTCTTATTGGCTGTTTGGTCAGCTGGACTGAGGATCAAAGGTTCTTGGGGACCTTCTGTTGCTTCCACAACACTGAGACAAGGAGCTACTCTGTGCCCCCTAAGAGTCCTAGGTGGGATTAGCCCTTGGGGGTTGCCATCTGTAGAGTCACACTGAGGAGACAGAGGCTGCTGGGGCTGCTGTTACTGTAGTTGGAAGGCAATGTACGGTGGGGGACAAGTTCGAGGTCTATATACCACTTCCTCATAAATAGATAGTAAATAGTTTGACAAAAACCTGAAATTAAATGGCAGCACTAGGGCTGGGAATATGGCCTAGTGGTAGAGTGCTTGCCTCCTAGACATGAAGCCCTGTGTTTGATTCCTCAGCACCACATATAGAAAAAGCTAGCTTTGAGCAAAAAGAAGCCAGGGACAGTGCTCAGGTCCTGAGTTCAAGCACCAGGACTGGAAAAAAAAACAAACACTGACAAAAATGGCAGTGCTAAGTAGTTGTGGGCTTCCTAATAGGCCATCAGCTTGGTTTCATGTTGCTGCTGCTGAGCCTGAAGGTAGTGCTTAGCTTAGTGGTGATGGAAGACACAGCAGCAGCTCAAGATGATGATGATGATGGCCAACACCAGCCAGAACCACCAGAGTTTTTAGTAATCTTTGCAGTTCGGAGACTGTCCACAGCAGTGTCACAGCTATAGCTTTGATTGTTTGTACCCACACAGGCTTCCTTATCCTGCAGGGATTCAGCCCTAGTTGACAGGACAGAGCAGGGCCTGGGGGAGAAGGAATACCAGGCCACCCAGGAGCCTTCTCCTCTCTATCCCGCTCTGGTCTCTGCTCCTCCTCCAAGGCACCTGCCATCTTCTTCCTCCACCTCCCTCTCTTCTTCCCCTGATGTTTTATTTTTTACTTTTTTGCTTAAAGCTAGTGCTCTATCATTTGAAGCACTGCTCCACTTTCAGCTTTTTGGTGGTTAATTGGAGATAAGAGTCTCATAGTCTTTCCTGCCTGGGCAGGCTTTGATCCACGATCCTCAGATCTCAGCCTCTTGAGTAGCTAGGATTACAGGTATGAGTCATCGGCTCATTCATTATTGAGCTATTTGAGGAAAATTTATTATTCAATATTTATTACTATAGTATGTAAGAACAAGTGCATGTTAATTGTATGTAGAAGAATTTTCTTGTGCTTAGGAGGTATACGTTGGCAGATTTAGGGACTATCATGATGTGTACACTAACTTTCAGGGTTCAGCAAAATAATATTAGGAGAGAGCTGGGGATATGGCCTAATGGTAAAGTGCTCACCTCATACACATGAAGCCTTGGGTTCGATTCCTCAGCACCACATATACAGAAAAAGCCGGAAGTGGCGCTGTGGCTCAAGTGGCAGAGTGCAAGCCTTGAGCAAAAAGAAGTCAGGGACAGTGCTCAGGCCCTGAGTTCCAGCCCCAGAACTGGCAACAAAAACAAAAACAAACAAAAAATAATATTAGGAGAGACATGGTAGTGAACTCCTATAACCTTGGTACTCAAGAGGCTTGAAGCAGGAAAATTACTTATTTTTGTTTGTTGTGGTGCTTGAACTCTGGTCCTGGGCACTGTCCCTGAGCTCTTCAGATCAAAGCTAGCATTCAACCACTTGAGCCACAGCACCACTCTTGGTTTTCTGGTGGTTAATTGGAGATAAGAGTCTCATGAACTCAAAGCCCTGGCTGGCTTTGAACCATGATCATAAGATCTCAGCCTCCTGAGTAGGTAGGATTACAGGCAAAAGTCACCAGGACCTGGCAGAGGCTCCTGCCAGTTTTGGCTACATAACAAGGTCTTGTCTCAAACAACCCTCACATAATTTTAGTCACTCTTGTTAGATAAAGCAAAATTAAAAAAAAAACACGTGGAAAAGCAGGATGGAGGGCAGGAATATTATTTGGAGAAGATTTTTCAAAACACACATGGCTATGTTGTAGACCCAAGCTATCGAATGGAGAATTTCCTTGGTTGTGGCAGGCTGGGACTTAGCATGTGTGTGTGTGTGTGTGTGTGTGTGTGTGTGTGTGTGTGTGTGTGTGTGTGTGTGTGTGTGTGTGTGTGTGTGTAGCAGTCCTGGGGCTTGAACTCAGGGCCTGGGCACTGTCCCTAAGCTTTTTTGCTCAAGGTTAGTGCTCCACCTCTAGAGTCACAGCTCTACTTCCAGCTTTATAGTGGTTCATTGGAAATAAGAGTCTCATAGACCTTAATTAGAGATAAGTGTCTCATGGACTTCCTGTGGGCCTCAGATCTCAGCCTACTGAGTACCTAGGATTTCAGGTATGAGCCACTGGCACCCAGCCTGGTACTTTGCATTTTAAAAATGTCGGGAGGGGGGCTGGGGATATGGCCTAGTGGTAAGAGTGCTTGCCTCATATACATGAGGCCCTAGGTTCGATTCCCCAGCACCACATATACAGAAAATGGCCAGAAGCGGCGCTGTGGCTCAAGTGGCAGAGTGCTAGCCTTGAGCAAGAAGAAGCCAGGGACAGTGCTCAGGCCCTGAGTCCAAGCCCCAGGACTGGCCAAAAAAAAAAAATGTCGGGAGGGCTGGAAATGTGGCTGAGTGGTAGAGTGCTTACCTAGTATGCAAAAAGCCCTGGGCTTGATTCCTCACTACCACATAAGCAGAAAAAGCTGGAAGTGGCGCTGTGAGCAAAAAACAAAGCTCACAAACAATGTCTAGGCCCTGTATTTAAGCCACAGAACTGGCAAATATTAATTAATTAATTTATTAAAACCTGGCACCAGTGGCTTACACTTGTAATCATAGCTACTCAAGAGGCTGAGATCTGAAGATCACAGTTCGAAGCCATCCCCAGGCAGGAAAGTCTGTGAGATTATCTCCAATAAACTACTCTGAAAAAGCCACAAGTGGCACTGTGGCTCAAGTGGTAGAGTGCTAGCCTTGAGCATAGAGAGGCTCAGGGACAGAGTCCAGGCCCTGAGTTCAAGCCCCAGAACCAGCAAAGAATAAAATTAGAATTGTCTCAGAATCCTGGCTGGGGGGAGGGGCAGAGGTCAAGTGGTAGAGTGGCAGCCTAGAAAAGTCAAGGCTCTGAATTCATGTTTCAGTACTGTCAAATCATCCTCATCATATCATCATCATCATCATCATCATCATCATCATCATCATCATCATCATCCAGGTCTGCAGCTGAAAAACACAACTTGATTAGTTCCACTTACTTTTTCTTCTGCAACTCTTGCAATCCTTTAGGACCAAATCCTGGGGTGAGTTCACTTTAGTAATGTCCCATCTGAGCCTATTCAAAACCCCTGTAAAGCAGGTGCAGTAAGGAAGTGAGGGTATTAAGAAGAGCAGCCAGCGGAGGCCAATTCTTGAGACCTTTTAACATATGTCAGATAAAGTCAATTCCATGAAAGACACTGTAAAGGAAAGAATGCCCAGAGAAGTAGGAAGAAAACTCCAAGATGGACTCAAAGGAGGATAATGAGAAAACACAAGTTAATGGAGGTATGCCTGATGGTTGCACTGGGATAAAGAGAACTAAGTTGCTCCATTAGTTTGGAGCATTTGATGCCCAGAGACCATTTGGTGCCCAGATATTTTCCTTACATCTCCCCTCATTCCTATCAGCAGATAGTCTATACCATGAGGATGGCTGATAAAGGAAATTTGAAATCTGTAGGAGGAGAATTTCCTTATCTAAACGTAAGATCTCTGGGATTCAGATGCTACTAAAGCCCAAAGAGGGAGGTTAGTAGGTCAAGGTGTTTTCTTTTGCATCTCCTCTCCTGCTGAATCCACAGATAGGAGTTATAATTTCTGGGAGGTGTTGTGCAAAACCACTTCAGGGTAAGAGAAAAATACATCTACTGGTCACCTGGAATAGGTGAGGGACTAGGGGAGGGACATCTGTTCCTGGCATCTGGTGGGACAGTGGAAATACATACCATGAGACAAAGTGAAGCCTCAGGGAAGAAAAGTTAAAATATCCTCCTCTTCACCAATTGACTCCATTATAGCTGGGAGTTCTAGTCTATTTCTTTCACCTTCTCCATCTGCCTCATAAACTGTGTTTTGTCCCAGGTGTGGAAAAATTCACTCAACCTTCAGTAAAATCCAGAGGCTGGGAATTATTTTTAAAAGGAAAAAAGGAATGAAACAGAAATAGAAATAAATGGATGAAGTTGAAGAAAGAAAGAGGGCTGGGAATGTGGCTTAGCAGTAGAGTGCTTGCCTATCATGCACGAAGTCCACAAAAACCCACATAAAAAAGGCCAGAAGTGGCCTTGAGCTATGGCTCAAGAGGTAGAGTGCTAGCCACGAGCGAAAAGAAGCCAGGGACAGTGCTCAGACCCTGAGTTTAAGCCCCAACACTGGCAATAAAAGAAAGAAGATCACTACATTGCTCCTTCCAATCCATCTGTTTCACAGTGGAATAAGAATGTATACCAGAGCACCAGCACAAATCTCACTTGGAAATGGTAGGGGTTCAATCCTGCAAATATTTTCCTCTTGACCTCAGGAATCAGTTCAAAATTTAAAACATGATCTACAAGATTTCACAGTTCGATGGCACTTTACTTTCCCTAGCTTTATCACCCCTCACTGTCCCTTCACATACCATTATCTCCGGCTCACCTATGTCTACCCAGTTCCTAAACAAGCCATCTACCATTATCTCTGATTGTCTGCCCATTGTATGGCCACCAACCAGCCACTCAAGTGCAGCATGGAGTTAAGAGTCCAACTTCAGAATTATTATTTCTGTTTAAGCTCAGATAGGGACAAGCTGCTGGTGCTCTCTGCCTTTAATTCATTTAAAAAAAAGTGTGCTGGGGCTCGAACTCAGGGCCAGGGCAATGTACCTTAGCATTTTCACTCAAGGCTGGCCCTCTGCAACCTGAGCTATGGTTCCACTTCCAGCTTTTTGGTGATTAACTGGAGATAAAAGTCTCTTGGACCCAGGGTTGATGGCTCATGCCTGTAATCATAGAAACTCAAGAGGCTGAGTTCTGAGGATCATGGTTCTAAGCTAGCTCAGGAGAGAATGTCTGTGAAACTCTTATCTCTAGTTAATCACCCAAAAAAGCCAAAAGTAGAGCTGCGGCTCAAGTGATGGAGCACTAATCTTGAGTAAAAAGCCCAGGGACAATGCCCAGGCCCTGAGTTCAAGCCCCAGAACTGCCTGGTGACTTTGAACAGTGATCCTAAGCTCTCCTAAGCAGCTTCCTGAGTAGCTAGGATACTAAGCATGAATCACTAGCACCTGCCTGTCTTCATTTTTTTGCTTGCAAAGTGGGACTGCTGTAAAATGGGAATGCTGTAAACAACAGACAGCGTCTGGCAAAGTCAACACACAGGTCAATCTGCTATTATCCCATATACGTTGACTGGCTGTCTGTCTGGTCAGTGGGAGGTCTTTTACGTCCACTTATTACCAGCTATTTACAATTTGGTGAAAAGGTAAGCATAAAACCAGGACTTTTAAAGACAGTGGAAATAAGAATAGAGCTGTATGAGAGAGAAGACGTAACTCAGGGTTTGTTTTTTTTTTTCCTCTTGCCCATGCTTCTCAATCAGACTCACTTAGGTATTAATCCCAAGTCATTACTTTGCCAGCCCCAAAGCTTGGGAAAGATAAGAGACTATAATTTCCAGTTTAGGGATGATATTCAAACTTTAGGCATCGTAATCTTCCTACTAGCTATTAAAATGTTTGCTGTGCTCTAGGCATCCCCTAAAGCAGGCATAATCCCCAGGACTCACAGAGTGGGCAATATTCCTAAAAACAAGCAGAAACTGTGTCCAAATTTCAGCCTCACAGAACAGATGGGAAGTTCATATTTGTTTACAAGGCTGCTTACCATGGGTATAAGGGGAATCCAGAGTAAAAGAGCAGCTGGTGAGAGGCTGACAAACATGCACCCTAGTGTATCTGAGAGCTAGAATGTGACAGATAGAAGAGATAGTGAAGTTATAAAACACTTAGAATGCTTGAGATATTTGCTCCTCAGTACAAAAGTACTTCAACATACATTTATTTATTTATTTATTTATTTATTTATTTATTTATTTATCAATCAGCCATGGGGCTTGAGCTCAGGGCCTGAGCATTATCCCTGAACTCTTTCACTTAAGGCTAGTGCTCTTCCACCTTGAGCCACAGCACCACTTCGTTTTCTGGTGGGTAATTGGAGATAAGAGTTTCATGGACTTTCCTTAGTGAGCTGGCTCAAAACTGCAATCCTCAGATCTCAGCCTCCTGAGTAGCTAGAATTACAGGTGTGATCCAACAGTGACTAGCTAGCTTTTGTTTTTAAAAATATAATTGTATTGTTATTATTAAGGCGTTATAAAGAGGGTTACTATTTCACACTTCAGGTAATGTGTACATTTCTCCTGTGGACAGGATCACATCTTCCTTCAGTTTGCAGTAGCTATTGAAAACATGTCCGTCTCCTAGGCTGGAATCTGTCCAGCCACTCATCCATCCTGCTCTGGAACTTCATCACCTCCTAGATGTGTCTACTTCATTCTGCCAGAATCCAGCACTATGCTAGGATTCATCCTGACATGTGACATTATGGACAAGGTCATAATATTCTATAGAACAGTATAGAGAGAAAGCTTTGGAGTCTATATTTTTGAAACTGGGCCCTACCACTTTCTAGATGTATGATTGTGGGCAAAGTTCTGTATCCTTTCTCTACCTATGTTACCTCATCTGCAAAATAAGGATGCCAATAACTTCTTCATAAGGTTGTGGGAAGATTAAATGGTACTGAGAAAGTCTAACCCATAGTGAAATCTCTACAAATGTTATTATCTTTGTTTTGTAAGGAAGTTTGAATTTTTTTCTTTATTATCTTTAAGTAGTTGTACAAAGTGGTCTCAATTCAACACAAATTGAAAAGTGTGTGTGTGTATGTGTGTGTGTGTGTGTGTGTGTGTGTGTGTGTGTGTGTGTGTGTGTTCTGGTCCCGAGGCTTGAACTTAGAGTCTGGAGATTGTCCCTGAGCTACTTTGCTTAAGGACAGCATTCTACTACTGGAGCCACAGCTCCACTTCTGGCTTTTTGGTAATTAATTGGAGCAAGATTCCCCATATCTCAACCTCCTGAGTTACAGGCGTGAGCCATTGGTGCCTGGCTTGCAATTTCATTCTTTCTTTTTTTGCCTGTCCTGGGGCTTGAATTCAGGTCCTGGGTACTCTCCCTGATCGTCTTTGTTCTATAAAGCTAGCATTCTACCACTTGAGCTATAGTGTCATTTCTGGCTTTTTTGAGTAGTTTACTGGAGATAAGAGTCTCACCGGGACTTTTCTTCCCAGGCTGGCTCCAAACTAAGATCCTCAGATCTGTTTTCTGAGTAGCTAGGATTACAGGCATAAGCCACCAGTAACTCTGCTCACATTGAAGGTTTTGTTTTGGTCAGTTGTGGGGCTTGAACTCAGGGCCTGTACACTGCCCCTGAGCTTCTCTGTGCTCAAGGCCAGCACTCTTACACTTGAGCCACAGCACCACTTCCTCACATTGAAGTTTTTTAATGGACACAGACAATTCTTGTCAAACTTCCCTATGATGGCTTCTTTTGATCTGCATAAAACCTCCAGACAAGTAAGATGACAGATGTTAGCAAGCATCCAACTTTTTGAGATGAAAATAACACCAGCCTTCAAGGTTAGTTAGATGGCCTAGTTTAATGCCATGTTTCTGATTTCATATACAATTTTATTTTCCCCTACCATGTAACATTGAAATGTTATGCCAAGTAGCGAAACGACCACCAAGAAGACCATCGCGACTCAGACATTCCGAAATGCAAAAGTAAAGCAAGACTTCATTCAAGCGGGCCGTGGCCTGGACCTCGTCCTACCCACCGACACAGTGGAGGTTAGGAGGAAGCCCCGAGCTGAGGTTAGGAGGAAGCCCCGAGCTGCAATTGCACAGGGCTTATAAAGGCAAAAAACAAAGTTGCAGCAATCAGGTGTTCAAGCAAAACAAAAAACAAAGTTACAGCAATCAGGTGTTCAAGCAAGCAAGATTAGGACACGGGTACAAATCTGATTGGCTCAGGGCTAGAGGCATTCCGGGGCCGGTTAGAGGTAAGCATTCCCAGGCGGTTAGAGTTCTTGACCAGCTGGGCCCTAATAAGCTTGCCCTGGGTTTGCTCATAGTTTAAACAGACAGCAAAACGGGGGCTGCCTGAAAATGGGGTTTACTTTGACTCTTCATTCCCCTCTTCATGAAATAGAAGGATTATTATTTGTTCAATAAGTGTTCAATAAGCTACTATTTGCTAGGCACTATGTTTGACACTGAGAGTGTAGTAGTAAGATACTCAGATACTTGTGCTCTTAAAGTTACCATTCTAGTAAGAAACAATAAATAAGCAACTAAATAATAGCATATATTAGTGTGATAAAAACAAAAGAGGATGACATAATTAAAAGTAACTATAAGAGATAAGATTGTGATGAAAGGCTTTCCTGAGAAGGTGATTGTCATGATGAGCAGTTGAGCTAGAGAGCTTTTGACCTTTGATATGTAACTGGATCTGGTAGGTCCTACTCAAGACCATCACAGAGGGCTGGGAATATGGCCTAGTGGTAAAGTGCTTGCCTCATATACATGAAGCCCTAGGTTCTATTCCTCAGCACCACATATATAGAAAAAAAGCCAGAAGTGGCTTGGTGGCTCAAGTGGTAGAGTGCTAGCCTTGAGCAAAAAGAAGCCAGGGACAGTGCTCAGGCCCTGAGTTCAAGCCCCAGGACAAAAAATAAAAACAAAAGACCATCACAGATAAGCAGAAGGAGGAAGAGTGCTGCAAGGTAAGGGTAGCTTAGAGTTCCAAGTCAGAAAGATTTGAAATTGTAAAAGGGGATTTCGCCCTAATATGTATTTATTAAATGTAAGCAGGTTTTGTGTGTGCACTAGAAATTGAACCCAGGTTTTCATATGTGGGACTCTGAAGCTGAGCTGTGAAACCTGGAAACCTGGTTTGAGGGGTTAGCATGCTGCCTCAACAGTACTCAGAATGCTGAGAACTGCCTACAGAAGGGTTAAAACAGACATCTCTGTAGAGGGTTAAGAGGCTGGAATGCCTCCCCCTTCCTTAGTGCTAGAATGGCTGAGAGCTAGACCTTTAAAGCTAGATGTTTGGATTTTGTCTCGGTTAGAGTCTCTACTCTCAAAACAATAAGGGAGCCTGTTATTCTGACAATTTCTGTTTTGTCTCTGATTCTGATAACAGTACAGATGCATCATTTTCTGCATGTACCCACAGTAACCGTCCCTGTACTAAACCTATTAAATAAACTTGCTTAGAGGAACTCAGGGTCCAAGAGCTAGTGAGCCTTGGTTCCCCTGGTCCCCACTCTCTCTATCTTCTTGGTGTTTTTCTCATTTCTTAGGTTCCGGTATCCCATTGTGCTGCCTTGGGCTGCAGTTTGCAACAGTCTTATGTGTCCTAACCATGTGCTCTACCATTCAATCTTTAGCCCTACACATATTTAAACCAAATTTATTGAGATGGGATTTATGTAGGATGAAATTTACTTGATTTAAGTGTTCAGACTAATGAGTCTTGAGGAATGTACCTGTGTATGCTACCTCCCTATCAAGATATAGACAATATTTCAACCACCTTAATATTTCATTGTCAACTACTTAAAGATAATAAAAATATCAGATGGGTATCAGTGCTTATGCCTGTAATCCTAACTAATAGAGAGGCTGACATTTGAGAATTGTGGTTCAAAGCCAGCCTGGTCAAGAAAGTTGTTGGACACTTATCTCCAAATAACTAACAAAAAGCTAGAAGTAAAGCTGTGGCTCATGTGGTAGAGTGCTAGCCTTGAGAATAAAAAAGGCTCAGGAACATCACCTAGGTTCTAAATCCAAGCCATAAGACCAGGAAAAATGATAATAAAAATACTATTTTTAAAAAGAATATATTTTTAAAAATATATGGCCATCAATTCTGGTTATGTATTGTTTAGAATGTCCCTCAATTAGGTTTTGTAGCTGATTTCTCATGATTACACAGAGGTTTTGTGTGTGTGTGTGTGTGTGTATGTGTATGTGTGTGTGTGTGTGTGCATGTGTGCCAGTACTGGGGCCACTACTACTTGAGCCATAGCTTCAATTCTTGTGTTTTTTTTTTCAAACCAATGCACTTTACTTTGATATAAATAACATTTAATTACCATTAAGCTAAAAGGAGAGAGTCGCTGTCACCAACGTGGGGAGATCACCCCCAGATGTCAGGGTCTGCATTGATTCAACCTCCCTTTGGTCTTGGTGCTGCAGAATTTTGAAAACCAGGCTCAGAATGTGGGGAGGCAAATGGCTCTTGGTCTGTCTGTGGTGTTAGGCTCTGTATAGAGTATTGTTAAGGATGGGAGCTGAGGACGTCTCATGAGTAGTTTTGTGCCCATATCTGAGGTGCTTGGGTTTGAATTTTGAGAAATTTTATCTTTCAAGTAGATTTCAAAAACAGAGACAAAAGATCTTTTTTTAATTTAATTTATTTATTAAATGAATACAAATTTTTTTTGACAAGGTGTTGTGCAAAAAGGGTACAGTTACATAGTAGGGCAGTGTGTACATTTCTTGTGATATCTTATGCCCTGTTTTTCTTTCCCTTCTCTAGGTCAGGTAGACATATATACAATACACAATGTACCAAGAACATATACAGTAGCCACGTGGCCTACGCCCAAGAAAATTCGCCTAGGGCATTAAATGTAATGTCGATATTAGACAATATGTCGACAGTAGATTTATATGAATGTACATACATAGCTTTTGAGCTGTTGTATTCCACTGAGAGGTCAATTTTTGACCTTTATATGTTGAGTAGTTGTTTGGTTTTAGTTACATACTGTTGGGTTGCTGCCCCAATCCTGTGGGAAATACCATTTGACAAGCAGTTTTTGGTTTCACAGACCTGGTCTCTACTGTCTCTCCATCTCCCTTTCTTAACAGTCATATATCAGGGAGATCATGCCCCTTTGTTTTCTGTGTTCTAGGATTGTCTCGCTCAACATTATTTGTTCAAGTTCTGACCATTTCCCTGCGAATAACAATATTTCACCATTCCTAATCGCTATGTAGTATTCCATTGTGTATAGGTACCATATTTTTTGGATCCATTCATCTGTGGAGGGGCATCTGGGTTGTTTCCATATTTTGGCTATTTTGAATTATGCCGCGATAAACATGGAAGTACAAATGTCTTTTTGATATCTTGGGACTTGCTGTTTAGGATAGATGCCTAGGAATGGTATGGCTGGGTCATAGGGTAGGTCTATATTGAGCTTTTGGAGAAACCTCCACACTGTTCTCCAAAGTGGTTGTACTAATTTGCACTCCCACCAACAATGGAGAAGGGTTCCTCTTTCTCCGCACCCCCCTCCAGCATTTATTGTTGCCTGAGTTCAGAGTATAGGCCATTCTAACTGGGGTGAGGTGGTATCTCAGGGTTGTTTTTATTTGCATTTCCTTTACTGCCAGGGATGTTGAACATTTCCTCATATGTTTCTTTGCCATTTTTATCTCTTCTCTTGTGAAGTCTCTCTTTAGCTCCTTTGCCTATTTCCTAATTGGTTTATTGGGTTTGGAGGGGCTTAGTTTTTTGAGTTCTCTGTAGATGACAGATATTAGGCCTTTGTCGGTTGCTGTGCTGGTAAAGATCCTTTCCCATATGGTTGGCTGTCTTTCTGTTTTGGTGACTATGTCCTTAGCTGTGCAGAAACTTTTTAATTTGTAGTAGTCCCATTTGTCGAGTCTCTCCCCTATTTGATGTGCCCCTGGGACTATATTCAGGAAGTTCCTTCCTGTGCCTATAAGTTCTAGTGTCTTTCCTACTCTGTCCTTCAGTAGTTTCAAGGATTCAGGTCTGATATTGAGGTCCTTGATCCATTTTGAATTGATCTTGGTGCATGGTGATAGGCTTGGGTCTACTTTGAGTTTTCTGCATATGGCTGCCCAGTTCTCCCAGCACCAGTAGTTGAAGAGGCTATGTTTATTCCATTGTATGTCTTTAGCTCCTTTGTCGAATATCAGCTGACTGTAAGAGTGTGGTTTTATTTCTGGATCTTCAATTCTAATCCATTGGTCTTCAGGTCTGTTTTTATACCAATACCAGGCTGTTTTTGTTATGATGGCCCTATAGTAGAGCTTGAAGTCTGGTATTGTGCTTTTTTTGCCTAGAATTTCTTTGGCTATTCTAGGTCTTTTACTGTTCCATATGAATTTATGGATTGCTTTCTCTATTTCAGTGAAGAATGTGACTGGGATTTTGATAGGGATTGCATTGAATTTGTATAACAATTTGGGCAATATGGCCATTTTCACTATACTGATTCTGCCTACCCATGAGCATGGGAGGTCTTTCCATCTCCTTGTGTCTTCTTTGATTTCCCTTATTAGATTTTTATAATCCTCATTAAATAGGTCCATTACATCCTTGGTTAAGTTGATCCTTAGGTACTTTATTCTTTTTTTTGGCTACTGTAAATGGAATTATTTCCATAATTTCCTTTTCTGTTTGTATATTGCTGGTGTACAGAAAAGCTGCTGACTTTTGTGGATTGATTTTTGTATCCTGCTACTTTGCCAAAATGGTTTATTAGGTATAGGAGTTTGGGGACTGAGTTTTTTGGGTCCTTCAGATATAAGATCATGTCATCTGCGAATAGGGGTAACTTGATTTCTTCCTTGCCGATGTGGATCCCTTTGATGTCCTCCTCTTGCCTTATTGCTATGGCTAGGGATTGCAGCACTATGTTGAAAAGAAGTGGGGAGAGTGGGCATCCTTGTCTTGTTCCTGAGTTTAGGGGGAATGATTTAAGTTTCTCTCCATTTAATATGATGTTAGCAGTTGGTCTGTTGTATATGGCTTTTATTGTTTTGAGGAATGTTCCATCTATTCCTGTTCTCTCCAGAGCTTTTAATAAGTATGGATGTTTTATTTTGTCAAAGGCTTTTTGGGCATCGACTGAGATAACAATGTGATTCTTGATTTTAGTTCTGTTTATGTGGTGAATTACGTTGATTGATTTACGGATGTTGAACCATCCTTGTGTCTGTGGGATGAAGCCTACTTGGTCATGATGTATAATTTTCTTGATCAGTTTCTGGATCCTATTAGCTAATATTTTATTGAGGAGCTTTGCATCTGTGTTCATTAGTGATATTGGTCTGTAGTTCTCTTTTTTTGTTGCGTCTTTTCCTCGTTTGGGAATGAGTATGATATTAGCTTCATAGAATGAGTTTGGGATTTCTCCCTCTGTTTCTATTTCGCGGATGAGTTTGAGGAGTATTGGTATAGGCTCCTCACTAAAGGTTGTATAGAATTCATTGGTGAATCCATCTGGGCCTGGGCTTTTCTTTGTTGGGAGGTTCGTGATTACCCCCTGTATCTCACTGTAAATTATTGGTTTATTTAGTTGATTTATTTCTTCTTGGTTCAGTTTGGGCAGTTTATACTTCTCTAAGAATTGATCCATTTCTGTAAAATTATTGTTTTTTACTGAGTAGAGGTTCTGGAAATAGCTCCTTAAGATTGTTTGAATATCGTGTGTACTTGTTGTAATTTTTCTGGTGGAGTCCCTGATTTTACGTATATGAGTCTCTTCTCTTCTTTTTTTCCTAAGTCTTGTGAGGGGTCTGTCAATTTTATTTATTTTCTCAAAGAACCAGCCTTTAGTTTTATTTATTTGTTGAATGGTCTTTCTATTTCAATCAGATTTATCTCTTCTTTAATCTTTGTGATCTCTCTCCTCCTAGTCATTTTAGATTCGATCATTTCTTGTTTCTCCAGTTGTTTTAGTTTCATCGTGAGGGTATTCACCTGCTCTGCTTCTATTCTTTTAATGTGAGTGCTGAGGGCAATGATCTTGCCCCTCAGTACTGCCTTAGCTGTGTCCCATAGGTTTCTTTGTGATGTATTTTCATTATCATTGTGGCTTATGAATTTGTTGATTTCATCTTTAATTTGGTCTGTGGCCCAAGTGTTGGATAACAGTGTGGGGTTTAGCCTCCAAGAATGTGTATAGCCTCTGTGGTAACCGTTGTTATTGAGGGTTACCTTTAATCCACTGTGGTCAGATATAATACATGGGATGATGTCAATACTTTTGTATTTGCTGAGGTTCTTTGTGTGGGCTATGACATGGTCTATTTTGGAGTATGATCCATGGGCTGCTGAGAAGAAGGTGTATTGGGTCTCTGTAGGGTGGAAGATTCTGTATAGATGTCAGATCCATTTGGGATATGGTGTTACTTAGGTCCTCAGCTCCCTTGCTGATCCTCTGGGTGTTGGATCTGTCTCTTGGACAGAGTGGGGTATTAAGTTCTCCCACTATGATTGTGTTTGGGTCTATCTTGTTCTGTAGAACTGTGAGAATTTGCTTGACATATGTAGGGCCTCTTTTGTTCGGGGAGTATACATTTATCACCGTGATGTCTTGATTCTGGATTTTTCCTTGTATTAAAATGTAGTCTCCTTCTTTGTCTTTTTGAGTTGATTTTAATGAAAAGTCCAGCTTGTCTGAGATCAGGATGGCTACACCTGCCGTTTTGGTAGGTGCATTTGCTTGGAAGATCTTGCTCCATCCTTTCAATCGGAGCCTGTTTTTGTCCCTTGCTGTAAGGTGGGTCTCTTGTAGACAACAGATGCCAACTTTTTGTTTGCAGATTCATTTTGCCAGTCTGCTCCTCTTAATCAGAGAGTTTATATCATTTATATTCAAAGAGATCAAGGATAAGAGTGTTTTTTCTCCTTCCATTTTCTTGTTGGGCCGTTTTTTCCTTTTTTTTTTTCTTTCTTGTCTTTAGTGAGCTGCTCTTCCTGTTGGGCTCTGGCTATTGTAGTTTCTTTCTGTTTCATTCTGTGTGTCCTGTATGATTTCTGTTGGGTGGGATTCCCCTCTTAGAATTTGCTGTAGGGCTGGTTTTTTATTCACATATCCTTTAGATCCTCTTTGCTATGGAAAGATCTGATTTTTCCCTCGAATGTGAACTCCAACTTCGCTGGATATTTAATCCTAGGTTGCAAGTTGTTGGCCTGTAGAACTTGGATGGTGTTCTTCCACTCACTTCGCGCTTGCTAGGTGTGTGTGGAGAGGTCTGCTGTTATTCGGATCCTCTTCCCATTGTAGTAAATTTCTTTCTTCGCTTTGGCTGCATTCAGAATTTGCTCTTTATTCTTGAGATCTGAAATCTTGAATATTATGTGCCTTGGCGTGGCTTTTCTGGGGTTTGGCCTGCCAGGTGTCCTATAGGCTTCAGTTACCTGGAGGGGTTCCCTTGTGAGATTGGGGAAGTCTTCTGCAATAACTTTATTGAAAATATGATGAAGCCCTGTGCTCTGCTATTCAGCTCCTTCTTCTATTCCAATTATGTGCAGATTATATCTCTTGTCTTTGTCCACTAGTTCCTAGATTAGTCTGCCCTGAAGCTTCACGGTTTCTTGGAGTGTGGTAATTTTCTGTTTCTTGTCGGCTGCATCATCGTCCAAGATTCCATATGGTTAATTCCATATGGTTAATTCTTTGTGCTGTGGACTCAATTGCAGACTTTATGGATGTCAGAGTTATGGTTGTCAGATCAGCTCTGATCGTGGAAATTTCTTCCTTTAAAGAGTTGTATTTTAATTCTTCAATGTTATCATAATCACTAAAAGAATAAAAATATACTTCATAAAAAAATAAAAATAAAGAGTTGTATTTTAAATCTATTTTTTCATGCATTTCACTTCTCAGGATGTTAAGGTCTTCTTTAACAGAGGTTTTCATTGTATCCATTTTTTCTTCCATTTCTTTCTTGGCTTCCTGGATGTCCTTCAAGACTTCCACTCTAAACTCCTGGAATTGTTTTCTAATTTCGCTTCTGACGCTTTCCATCATTTCTGTTAACATGGCCTTATTTGATTTTTTTATTCTCCATCTCCTCTTCAGTCATGCTGCTTTTTGGAGCTATTGAGTTGGCTTGCCCTTTGATGAACTGTGTTATATTTCTTTGTGATTTGTGCATCTGGAGGTCTGTGGGTGGATTCCCTGGTTTGGCTTTGTGCTGGTTCCCGCTGGTCCGTCAGTGGGAGCCTTGTGTCTTGGTGTCCTGGCTCTGGCTTTGGGTTTGGCTATTGAACCTTGCTTCCCAATGGGTGAGCGTGACCTTCTTGGTTGTTGCTGAGGTGGTCACTCTCCCTGCACTTGGGGGCCGGTAGGTTCTGTGTCTATCTCTGAGGGACAGTGTCCTGCCGCTGTGTTGTGCTGACTCTAGCGTGCCCCTGGTGGGGGTTTGCTGGTCACTGATTTAGCATGGCATGGAGGCTTATCTCTTCTTTGGTTCTTTTTTCCACTCTGTATCTTGGTCAGAGGAGCTCACCTCTCAGGCAGTTCACCTTCCTGTGTGGACCGTTCTGGGGCCGGTGTTGTTGAGGGGGTGGCCCACCCACTTGTGCGAAATGCGCCAAACTGACTGGGCACAGGCCGATGGAGAGCTCTGCCCTCCTGTGCAGGCACACCTACCAAAGCAGGTGCTGTCACTGGGGGCCTCGCCCACCTGTGCGCTGTGCGCCCACTACAATGGGCGCTGCAGCTGTGGCCCTGCCCACCTGAGTGGGGTACGCCTACCAGAGCGAGCCCCGGGTTGTTGGGTTGTGCTTGCGCCCTCCCGCGAGTTCGTTATGGGGGGTCGGTATATGAGGGGCACAGTGGGATCAACTGTCCGGGCGCAGGTTAGCGCCCTCAAACTGCACCTCCGCTGGTGGGGGGGGGGGCGCGTGATCAGGCCCAGTTGTCTCTGCTGTGCTGGTATTGCCCACCAGCACCTGTGATTTTAGTTGTAAAAGTCCGCGAGGTCCAGGCGCCTCGGGTGGGGTTTGCACTGCCGGCCGTCCCCCGGACCCTGTTGGGAAAGGGGTGGGGCTGGTGTGACCAGTTCAGGCTCCTTGGCGGCCTTGTCGCTGCTCCGCCCTTCCCCTGTTAACTCCTGTGTCTTCCCAGAGCCTGATGGGACCTTCTCGCCTGATTTGGGGGTTCTTTGTTCCCTGGGGTGGGGAGGGGGAGGGAGGGAGATCTACCTTCTTTGTAGGGTTTGGGTCTCTGATAGCTGGTCTCCTGTTGGGGGAAGGGGTAAGGGGGGACTCACTGGTCCTGGATTATGTGTGTGTCCCATGCCGCCATTGGTCCTTTGGGGGTGGAGTGCTGTGGTGTGGCGAAAGGTTGTGGTGGCATCCCCGGCTCTCCCCTTCTGCACCACTCAGATCCCCAGCCACTCATGTCCGTTCCCAGCCCTGTGGACCCAAACTTCCCGTCGCTGCTGTTGCTGCGTGTCTTGGTCTGCACTCTCCCTGGTGTCCTTGGAGTCCCGCTGTCTGGACTCTGCGCTCCCTCCTGGTGTGAGTTTTCAGCAGTCGGTCTGCTGATCGCCAGGTCCCCTTTCCCAGCCTGGCCCTGTTCGGGCCAGGGTCGGCTGGTGGGGGGAGGGTGACCCGGAGATTCTCCGGCTCCGTGTAGGTTTTCGGCTCTTCTTTTTTGCTCCTTTTTGTTTTCCTGTGTTTCTCCACTGCTTCTGGCTGCTGGTTTTGCTGGGTTCTTGATTGGGTGTTGGGTGCTGGAGTTCCCAGCTCACTATTCAGTTGAAGCGAGTCGGGGTGCCTCCCTACTGTGGTGGCGCCATCTTACTCCCCCCAATTCTTGGTTTTTGGTGGTTAATTGGAGATAAGAACCTCATGGAACTTGCTGCCCAGCCTAGCTGCAAACCTAGATCCTCAGATTTCATCATATAGAGCACTAGAATTAGTCATGAGCCAACTGGGATTATGGCTCTTTAGCAAGAATGATAAACTAGTAATATACCTTTCTCATCACATGATATCAAGCAAGAAATAGGTGATATCAGTGTCTGTGGTGATGCTAACTTAATAATCTACTTAAGATGTGACTGAAGTTTCTCCATAGTAACAATACTACTTTTTCCTTTGTAATTAAAAATTTGAAAGCCATGCATTGAGACTCTCCCATAAAGATTTAAATTGGCAGTATGCGAGGGCAATATGTTAAACTAGGGAGTGCTTTTACTATAGTTTTACAGATCAGGAGTATTGTCTATCTTTCTATTTATTTTTTTCCTCACTTATGTTTTATAGGTGTATGCGGGGGGGGGGGGGGGGCGTGCCAGTGCTGGGGATTGAAGTCTGGGCCTCACACTCTTGCTTGGCTTTTTTACTCAAGGCTAGTATTCTAAAACTTGAGCCATACTTTCACTTTCAGCTTTTTGCTTGTTAATTGGAGATAAGAGGCCCATGAAATTTTTCTGCCCTGGTTGGCTTAGAACTGTGAGTCTCAGATCTCAGCCTCTTAATTGGATATCACATGTGAGCCACCAGTGTCCAGCTGTGTTTTATACTTTTATTCTTTCATATTGATCTGGATTAATAAGAAGTAAGTATGGTAGGAAGATAAAAACATAGTATTTAAGTTGAGATAAACCTGGGTTTAAATCTCTTTTGCTTACTGATTATATGACATTGGGAAGGAATTTAAATTCAACCCTCTAACTTCTCATTCATAAATAAGCAGCAAATAAGAAGCTGTCTCACCAATAGAGACCAGGTCTGTGAAACCAAAACTGCTTGTCAAATGGTATTTCCCACAGGATTGGGTCAGCAACCCAACATTATGTAACTAAAACCAAACAACTACTCAACATATAAAGGTCAAAAATTGACCTCTCAGTGGAATACAACAGCTCAAAAGCTATGTATGTATGTTCTTATAAGACTACTGTCGACATATTGTCTAATGTCGACATTACATTTAAAGTCCTAGGTGAATTTTTTTTTGGCGTAGGCCATGTGGCTACTGTATATGTTCTTGGTACATTGGGTATTGTATATATGTCTGCCTGACCTAGGGAAGGGAAAGAAAAACAGGGTGTAAGACATTACAAGAAATGTACACACTGCCCTACTATGTAACTGTACCCTTTTTGCACAACACCTTATCAAAAAATATTTGTTTAATTAATAAATAAATTTAAATTTTTAAAAAAAGAAGCTGTCTCACAAGGTTCCTTGAAGGAATTATAGCACCTGGTACTAGTGTCTGGCACTCCTCCTTTAATTTTATCACTGTTATAAATAGACTTTCTTCTTTCTGTCTGAGTGGCCCTAAGATATAGGAATTTAATAGATTATTTTAGATGTATTTTATGTTCTGACACTACAACTTTAGTGTGGGAGAACTGTTGACTTTTTTTTTTTTTGCATGTTGGACTCACTGGGGAGAAAGCAGCTGGGATTGTTTTTTTGGTGATAAATTGTTGTAGCTCACCAATATCATCTGTCTGGTCCCTTGCAGAACTCATTCATTACCTCTAGTATTTAGAGATTTCATTTTCATGGATGTATAAACATATCATTTGCAAAAATGCATTTTTAACCTTTCATATCTTTTTCTAAACTTATTTTTATTATCAGAACTATCTTAAGGTACTGTTTTTAACGGGAAATCTTGTATGGTTTCTGCTTTGAATCAGAATTTATCTACTAAGAGCTTCTGTTGGGAAACATCACCATAAAAGAGAAAGCACTGAAGCATTTCTCAATGTGATCTATATTTCTTTATTTTTCTTTTTTATGCTGGACCTGGAGCTTGAATTCAGGGCTGGGAGCAGTCCCTGAGCTTTTTTGCTTAAGGCTAATAGTCTACCACTTGGGCTACAGCTCCATTTGCAGCTTTTTGGTAGTTAAATGGAGATAAGTGTGCCACAGATTTTCCTGCCCAGGCTGGCTTTGAACCTCAGTCTTAAGATCCCAGCTTCCTGAGTAGCTAGGAGTACAGGTGTGAGCCACCAGCTCCCAATCCCCAACATGATTTGTTTAGTGAAACATCACTTTTTCTGTTTGGTTTTTCCTTTGCTCTGGATTTTTGCCCTCTTTTCTAAACTTAGTTTATTATCTGTTCCTTTCCTAAGTTCTTTAGGCAGGGATCTCACCCTTTTTAGTGGTGGCGATAGTGGCAGGACAACTGTGTGTGCATGTGCTAATGGTGGTCCTGGGGCTTGAATGAAGGGCCTGAACGCTGTCCCTTAGCTTTTCTGATCAAGGCTAGCACTCTACCACTTGAGCCACAGCTCCATTTCCAGGGTTTGGTGTTTAATTGGCAATAAGAGTCTACAGGACTTTCCGGCCCAGGCTGGTTTTGAACTATGGTCCTCAGAACTTAGCCTCCTAGCAAAGATTACAGATATGAGCCATGGGTACCTGGCTAGGACAACACTTTTTCTATGCAGCTATTTGCTATAAAGTTTCACTTCCACAGAATCACTTCTACCAATGTTTCCTTGTACTTCATGTGCTCCATATTATGGCTTGACATGGAACCATTACTGATCTTCTGTATTACAACTGTTCGTAGTTTGTTCATTGTAAGGTTTGGACATTAATTTTGACTTTTTTTGCTGGTCTCAGGGCTTGAATTCAGTGCCTGAGCACTATCCATGTGCTTACCACTTGAGCCACTTCTGGCTATTTTTGTTTATGTGATACTGAGGAAATGAACCCAGGGCTTCATGCATGCTAGGCGAGCACTCTACCACTAAGCCACATTCCCAGCTTAATATGTATTTTTAAAATATTGTATCAAGGGGCTGCAAATGTGGCATAGTGGTAGAGTGCTCACCTAGCATGCATGAAGCCCTGGGTTTGATTCCTCAGCACCAAATACACAGAAAAGGCCAGAAGTGGGCACTGTGGATCAAGTGATAGAGTGCTAGCCTTGAGAAAAAAATATTTTATTAAAATATTTATCTTGATTGCTATTTTTGACCCCTAAGGCAATTAGCCCTCTTGCCCTACCAATATTTAGATAACTTCCCAGAAAACTTCTGGTCCCAATTCTCTTTCTGTTTTTCTTTTTCTTTTTCTTTTTTTTTTTTTTTTTTTGCTAGTAAAGAGTGATTTCCTAAGGAAGCAAAATACACACCTCCAGGTATGAGTTAGGCAGTTAAAAGTCAACCACCTAAACAGAAATAGTACACTTTAAGGGTAATGGAGGTGGCTGTGTAAGTGCCAAAACAGCCCCCAGAATCTTTTGGTGGTTGGGGTTTTGCCTAAGAGGATAGGATTATTAAGTTTTGAAACACTAAAGCCAAACAGTTTGAGCAGAGGCTACCCAGATGTTGGAAGACATCTGCTTCCTGTTTGGAATTTGATTTGCTTTTCCTATTTTGTTCTTCTCTGCCCTTCTCATTTGAGCCTATTTACACTTCCTGTTTGAAAGGGACATAATCTTCATCATGGACCCAAGGTGTAGGCCATGATTTAATTGTTAATCCAAGTGTGGGCCTTCTGGGAGATTTTTAGGATGCGATCTCCTAGCCTGGGGCATTTTTCCAATTCCTGTCCATGTCTTCCTATCTGCCAACAATCCAGTCTAGTAAACCTCCTTTATAGTTGCGGTATATAACAATTTGCATATACATGCATGTGTGCATGTGTGTGTGTGCACACACGTCCGTGCGTTTGTGTGCTGATATTGGGGCTTGAGCTTAGGGCCTTCCACTTTTGCTTGGCTTTAACACTCAAGGTTAGACCATTTGTGCCAAACCTCCATTTTCAGTTAGCTGGTTAATTGGAGATAAGAGTCTTACATGTTCAGGCTTACTTTGAACCATGATCCTCAGGTTTCAGCCTCCTGAGTAGCTAGGATGACAGGTGTGAGCTACCAGTGCTCATAAAACCATTTAAAAATTCTTTTCTGTTCTAGAGATCCCCAACAGTTACAAGTTTTGATTTTGATATGAGGAGAGTTCTAGAGAAGCAGTTTTTAAGGATGAATTTCCATAATTGATTTTGTGCTTTCTGTAGTTGGCTAATTTGATTTACACCTAAAGCTGCTAAAGATTCTCCTGGCAGTATAGATAACACTCATAGTTCATGTCATAAATTGTTTAAAGACATATACAATGTAAAATCATTTAATACTCCTAATTCATCATTCATGAGATGCAATGAATTTAGTGTTTCTTTTTTTTTTTTTTTTTTTTTTTTTTTTTGGCCAGTCGTGGGCCTTGGACTCAGGACCTGAGCATTGTCCCTGGCTTCTTCCCGCTCAAGGCTAGCACTCTCCCACTTGAGCAACAGCGCCGCTTCTGGCCGTTTTCTGTATATGTGGTGCTGGGGAATCGAACCTAGGGCCTCGTGTATCCGAGGCAGGCACTCTTGCCACTAGGCTGTATCCCCAGCCCCGAATTTAGTGTTTCTATACACAATACTTTTGGACCTTTGTGGAAAACTAGGGAATACAGTGATGTTTGCTAGGTTGCTCCTAGTATCCCTGGACAGAGTAATAAAGGAAAAGAATTAGCTCAGGGATTCAAGTTCCCAGCACGAGATGAGCATAAATAACCTAAAGATTTCCAAGTGTTTCTTAAAGAAAAATCTCTCTTGTAGCTATCAGGCTAAAGTTGCTAAAAGCCAAACACAATCTGCTGAATTACAATGCAAATGTAACTTTGCATTGGGAGAGATCCTAAAGTTAAAAAGAGTGCTAGTTAAATCTAAAATACTAGCACATAATAAAATGTACAGGTCTCTAGGCATTCATACACAATGAGACCAAAGGAAGACACTCTTAGGAGAGGGATAGAAAGATAAAATGCCTATGTGCATCTATCTGCTCATACAAAGTATTTATGAAAATGAACTGCAGGAAATGAAAACAATAGTTTTCTTTTTTGCTGTTTTTGTTTTCTTTCCTTTTTGTTCTATATGTTTGTATGTCTTTGAGAGTGTTAGGGGAGGGACAAAGGGTGAAAAAATGCAACAATGGTACTCACGGGATACTATGTTGAAAATTAACCATATAACTTATGGTGAGATGGGAGGGAAAAACCAGGAGAGCATGAGGGAAGAGGTGACACTGTCCAAAAAGAAATGTAGTCTTTACCACACATATGTAACTGTAACCCCTTTGTACATAACATCTATAATAACAATAATTTTTAAAAGTGAGGTCATTAATTAGGAAATAGTATGCAATAAATCAGGATGGAGATGTTGGTGGTCCATGGATGAGCCTGGTTACAGGGAACTCTTAATTTCTGATGGGTTAGCTTTACTAGAAGAAATGGCTTTACCATTCCTCAACCAATCCTTACCACTCCTTTCCAGTCCCCTGTGGTATTAGCCAGTCCACTCTTGCCTTAGGAAAGCAATCCTAAATTGCCTGGGGAAACAGTTCCCTCAAATTTTCTTTAGAAATGGAGGCCTGATCTCAGAGAGACTGAGATTATCAAGGGACTTGCAAGCCTGTTCTATTGCCTGCCAGGAGAGGATCATGTTTCCATCTGTGGCTGCTCTTGCCATCCCTTCCTTAGTACATGCAAGGCTCACGGCTTAGTATTAAGTACTTGTCCATTTTCAATTGCTGGTATTGAGCAAGGCCATGTTGCTTATTGGGATGCCCAAGATCACTTCTAATTTGCAAAGGTCAAAGGTCAGGGTCTCTCCAGTAATAAACCCCATGGATTGAGTTCCTCCAGACCTTGTCTGGGGACCTTGTAGCCCAAAGCGTTCCTTTCTCTTCTGGAGTCTGTCAGTTAGCTCTGGCAAAAATCAAGTTTCCTTGCCCTGAACTTACTTATCTCATCCATGCAAGTTTCCCAGAGAAATTATGGAAAAGGACATGTCCTTTAAATCCTCAAATGTCAGAGCTAAAGGGCCCTTGGAGACCAGCTTGCTCCAAATCCCCTCATTGAAAAGAATGTATAACTTCTTTTGCTCAATTTCTACATTCCAAGGAATCCCCAAGGTCAACTCATAATAAAAATCAGGAGTAAGTTAAGAGCCAAGTAAATCAAGGAAGTAAACTATGGGACCCAGCTGTGCTCTAGGAGGACTGAGTCTTTAGAAGTGTAGTCTTGGTCTCCAGATTTGTTTATCAGGGATTTTCTTCAGGGACAAATGGAGGGAACTGTGGTGCCTTGGGGAGGGGTGAAACTGTAGTGTGATTAGCTTTCATGGAGCTGGTGAGTTTGAAAGATCCTACTTTGAAGGAGTCTGCCTTTCTTTCTGGCTGGTCCAAGCATTATGGGGAGTTGGCAAACTGTGTGCTTTGTACCTCCTCTAAAATGTGCCTATGTGGGGGCTGGGAATGTGGCTTAACGGTAGAGTGCTTGTCCAGCATGCATGAAGTCCTGGGTTCAATTCCTCAGCACCATAGTTATAGAAAACAGCCAGAAGTGGCACTGTGGCTCAAGTAGTAGAGTGCTAGCCTTGAACAAAAAGAAGCCAGGGACAGTGCTCAGGCCCTGAGTGCCAAGCCCTAGGACTGGCAAAAAAAAGTGGCTATGTGGCTCCTCTACTCAGATCTTTTAGTGAATAAAACCTGTGTTAGGATAGGTTTTTTTGTTTTTTGCCAGTACTGAGGCTTGAACTCAGGGCCTGAGCACTGTCCCTGGCTTCTTTTTGCTCAAGGCTAGTACTCTACCACTTGAGCCACAGTGCCACTTCTTTGTGTATGTGATGCTGAGGAATTGAACCCAGGGCTTCATGTATGCAAGGCAAGTACTCTACCACTAGATCATATTCCCAGCCCTAGGACAGTTTTTGGAGATAAAGTTTCTGTCACATATTTATATTTGCAATACAATCCATCCCATAAAAACACCATACAAAACATTCTTCCAGTTTATATCTAAAATTATAGGTGTTTTTTTTTTCTCCAGATCTTGGGGCTTGAACTCAGGAGCTGGGTGCTATCACTGAGCTATTCTGCTCAAGACTTGAACTGTACCACATGAGCCACAGCTTTACTTCTAGCTTTTTATAATAGTTAATGGAGTTGAGTCTCACAGATTTCCCTACCAGAGCTGGCCTCTAACCTTGATTCTCAGATCTCAGCCTCCTGAGTAGCTGGGATTACAGGTGTGAACCACCAGCGCCTGGCTAAAACAGTGTAATTTTTAAACTAGATTTTCCCAAAACAAAATGATCTAAGCCTGCTAAGTTCTTATGCCTAGCAAGAAGCAAACTAAAAGAACAGAATAGATCTAGAAACTTAGTATTGGTTCCAAAGGAGATTTTGGGGACTCACAGGGAACTTACCATCCTATACCTTTGTGTTTTTGGAAATATTTTGTTAGAAAATGAAATTTATTAATTGAAGGAAATTACTTGAAATGGCTTGAAGGTGGCTTTATTTCACACTTTGGGGTAGGTCAGTTTCCACTGTGATTCTGAGTAGCATTTAGCCATGAACTGGGAAGAGGTGTGTGTGGGGGGGGGGTGAGTGTTCACATGGCAAGGCCAGGAATGTCTTTTTCAACTTGTTTGTAGTCTGAGATAGCTCATCCATACGCTCTTGTCCCGGACTTGGTACCTGACACTTTGGCTCACTAGCTAGTGCTCTGCCAACTGAGCCACACTTCAAATTCCATTTATTGTTTCTCTTTATGCCAGTCCTGGGGTTTGAACTCAGGGCTTAGGTACTGTCCCTGAGCATTTTTGCTTTTTTACTCCCTGTCTCCACTTGGGCCACAGCTTCACTTGTTTTTTTGTTTTTTGTTTTGTTTTTGTTTTTGTTTTTTTTTTGCCAGTCCTGGGCCTTGGACTCAGGGCCTGAGCACTGTCCCTGGCTTTTTTTTTTGTTTTTTGCTCAAGGCTAGTACTCTGCCACTTGAGCCACTTGAGCCACAGCACCACTTCTGGCCATTTTCTATATATATGGTGCTTGGGAATCGAACCCAGGGCTTCATGTATATGAGGCAAGCACTCTTGCCACTAGGCCATATTCCCAGCCCTTCACTTGTCTTTTAATTGTCAGTTGGAGATAAGAGTCTCATGGACTTTCCCTGCCCAGGCTGGCTTCAAATTGTGATCCTGAGAGCTCAGCCTCCTTCCTGAGTAGCTAGAATTATAGGCATGAGCCTGTAATCCACACTAAGAAAGGTTTTGATATCCATGCTTTTGGAAAGGGAATTATCACAGGTTAAGTGTGGTGTTCTTCCAGTTCTAAATTGGCTGAGAATTGAGATTGGACTAATATGATTACTTAAGGGACTTGTACCTGTGTTATAACCTGTCTTGAGTCCTTAAAAAATCCAACATTATCACCAGTGTTAAAAAAAAAAATAACAGGCTGGATGCTGATAGCTCATTTCTGCAATCTTAGCTACTCAGGAAGCTGAGATCAGAAGATCACAGTTTGAAGTCAGCCCAGGCGGGAAAGTCCATGAGATTCTTATCTCCAATAAACTATTCAGAAAAAGTCAGAAGTGGTGCTGTGGCTCAAATGGTAGGGCACTAACCTTGATCAAAAAAAGCTTAAAGACAGAGCTCAGGCCCAGAGTTCAAGCCCCATGGTTGGGGGAGGGGGAAGCAAACGAGAGAGAGAGAGAGAGAGAGAGAGAGAGAGAGAGAGAGAGAGAGAGAGAGAGAGAGAGAGAGAGAGCACATGCTAGAGAGAATGATGACAAATTTTAATTTTTTTAATTTTTTCTTTTTTTATTCACGATCTTGCCCAGCAGGGCACCCGGTATTTGAGCAGTGCTCAGATGTATTGGGCAATACAATCGCAGTTTGCTTGATGGTAGCAATGGCTCCAGCTGGGGTGAAATGCTGCTAAGGGTGTGGGGTGGGGAGGAGTAAGATGGAGAGGAGTTGGAGTTCTCAGCTTACAGGTTGGCCAGCAGCCAGTCTAGCAGTTGTTTTCTAGCCATGTTGCCCACGGCTTCATCCAATTGGCGTTCCTTAGCAAATTTCATGACCTCTTGAAGAAGATCTCCTACGCTATAACCCTTCTCTGCTGCTTTGGCTGAAACTTCAGGCAGCTGTGAAGAGAGAAGTTATAGTTTGAGTCTTCCAAGGCTTTTTGGAGGAAGAATCTATCCCTAGCCCTGCCTCTTTTTAATCCCCCTCATCGTAGCCCCCCCACCCTCACCCCTGGCCACCCATGATTCTAAAGGAGTAAAGTGTGTCACAGAATGGATGGCATTCCTTTTCTTTTCCCTTGAGCCTTCTCTAGTGACATGGATCACAGATTCTTGTGTTTACCAATATTTCTCACCAGGTGTTAGGTCCTTAAGTTAGTCTGTGCTGATTGCTATGTCAAGGTTTAGAGTTACTGTTATTCTGCTCCCCTTAAGAAAGCATGAGATTGAGGGTAGGGAGGATTGTCTACATAGATTTAGTTCCTGGATTGAAAATAATTTGGCTAAATGATTTTTCTGGAATCCATCTAATGTAGCTGTGGGATGTGTGTGTGCGTGCGTGCGTGGTGTGCTTGAGCTGACTTTCCTACCCCTAGTCATTCTATTCTTTTGTTCTTTCTTGTGCCTTGATCCATTGCTTACCTTCTCCAATTGTCCATCTTCATCTCCCATGAAGTAGAGCATGGGCACATTAAACTGAGAAGCTGCAATCCATTGTAGAACAGCCTGGAGTTGTTTCTGCAAGTTGCTTGTTGAACACTGATTATTGACTATGACTTCTGGCCCACAAGCATTTTGATAGTTCTGTGACATCCCACCTTCATGACATCTGGAACTGCAGGCTTCTTGTTCTAGCTCAGCGAGAGCCCCGTTGTTGCTATACTTAGCCATGATCAGGCATAGTTTCATCACTGATTCTACAAGTTGATCTATAAATTGGCGGTTCATTTGTTTCATTCCACTAGCAAACTCCATTTCTAGATTATCTGGGCAGCAGTCTTCTTTGTCCGGTTTCTTGGAGGTACAAGGTTTGTTTGGTTTGGGTTCACAACGCTTACTCTCGCCTTCACATAGTTCATCACAGTTAAAGGAGCTCTCATTAAGAAGTTTCTGAATCAGTGACAGAACAATATTTGACATGTCCATCTTCTGTGAATCCAGCTGTTGATTCTCTTTTGCAGATGTAGATGGTCCACAACCTCCACGAGTTTCAAGATGTTTCATTGAGACTGCTTTGGCACTTTGGCCACCTCCACACTTTTCATACTGGGTACTCTGAGCCATGTATCCCATTGAGGAACCAGGGCACTCTTCCTCACATGCATCTTTTCCCTTAGCTTGATGAGTCAGATGGTACTGAATCAGCATAAGGGCAGATACAATCAGGTCTTTAGCTAGTGAATCAGTGGAAGGGCTGAGCTTCTCTCTTTTGTCCTCTTTACTAGGGCATATTTTGGGAGGCATCTTGATGGGGCACCCTTGTTTTTGGTTCCACATATTCAGGCTTTCCTTGAGGATATGCTCGCTGACTCTCTCAGCGCTGGTCAGCGACTTGCATGGGTCTGGTTTTGTTCTACATTTATCTTTTCCTTTCATCTCAGCTTTCATAGCTGAGAATTCAAGGCTCTGATTCTTGCACTTTGGATCATGTGTCCCAGCTTTTAAAGTGGCATATGCCAGACTCTGAGACTTTGACTCTTTTTTCTCACCCAGCAGGGCACTGACCAGACGCTTCAGCATTGCTTCCATGATATCAGCAGCGTTCTGTTTGCCATGATTGAAAAGATTCCTCTTGACAGCAGAAACAAAATCTGAGTCGGTCATGAGGACACCAGTTATGTTATGCAGGTTTTTCATGCAAGAATCAATCAGATCAGACACAATGTCTTTGGTGTGCTTTAACAATACCCTCTTTAGGACTACACAAGCTGGGATTGGTTTTCCACAGCTGTGTACCTTCAGAGTTTTCATAACGGATACCATCATGTCTGATGCCACTTGATTTGCATAAACCATAAGCCCTTTACTGATGGAATCCGCAAATTCTTTACTATCTCTCGGGCACATCTGCTTTTCTCCACTTTTATTCTTGTTGGATAATTCACTGTACAGAAAGGTTTTCCGGCCACAGTCCCGTCCCTCTTCTCCAGGTCCACGCATTTCTGCAGATGTCAATTCTACTGCTTCGTGGGCCATTTCAGAAGCAATCTTGCTAACAGCACTTCTAGGACTGATTTTCCCTTTCTCACAGGAGGGTGGAAATACGGAATGATGAAGGCATTTATTTCCACCTTCCAATTTGTCCTTAATTTCTTTACGGGCCATCTGGATCACCAGAGAAGACAGACGGTTGACATAAAAGGAAAGATCATCCATAGAGCATTCTCCTTCAGAGGAATTACCTGCTCTCTGGCTGCTAGGAGATTTATTGGCAGGATTTGAGGGACTTTGGTTATTATTGGTGTTTTTGGCTGCTGTCATTTCTAGACGTCCGTTGCCTATATAATCCATATTCAGTTGATCAGCATATACACTGTAGCAGTTTTCAGGGGTATGAGAATGTTCGCCTTCAGTGTTTCCTACTTTATGTTTACAGCTAGAAGCTGAGGGACTTAGAGCATGTTGAAAACCCAAGGCATACTTCTGGAGATCATTGAGAAGCCAATTCAGGACACAGAGGGGATCAGAGGGAGCTTGTTTGAATAGGCATACTGAACCCTCCGTCTAAAAAAAGAGAAGAATACCTATACGTAAGGGCTTGGGTAGGATACAACTTTCCCCTATTTTATTTAAAAGACAGATTTGAGTTTAGGGAATTTGCATGGGACATAAAATCCAGTGTTATACATTAATGTACAGTTGTTGGAAGTGGAGCTGTGGTTCAAAATGGCTCAAAATGAACTCAGTGTCCAGGTCCTGAGTTCAAGCCACTCAACCAACAATAACAAAAAAGAGTATATATCGTTGTTGACTTAACTGTACACAACTGTTATCAGTGGTTTGAGTTTATGTATGTGTTTGTCACAATGTAAAAAATATGTTAAACTAGCCTGGTGCTGGTGGCTCATGACTCTAATCTCGGCTACTCAGGAAGCTGAGATCTAAGAATTGAAGCTTGAAGCCAGTCCAGGAAGGAAAGTATGTAAGACTCTTAGCCTCCATTTAACTACCAAACATCTGGAAGTAGAAGTGTAGCTCAAATGGTAAGAGCTAAGGGATAGTGCCCTGGCCTTAAGTTCAAGCCCAAGTTCCTGTACAAAAAAAGCGTCAGTTTTGTGTACATGTATGTATCAAGCAATTTGTGTGTGTGAACAATAGATTTGTAAATGTGTCCATCTGTATTGCTCGTGTGTGAAAGAGTGCCATTCTGTGTGTGCATGTGCATATGTATGACCATGTATAATCAGCTGGAATAATATGGTGATATCATTATACATGTGCATGTCTACTATATACGCTAACATGTCCATGTTAATATGTACATGTCTGTGAACCTCAATATTTGGTTGTGTATGTCTCTGAGTATACAGATAAGGAAGTGTGGATTTGAGTAATCTCTTCACTTTATCCATCATGACATAATATATTCATGAATGTGTCTTATGGGTATGTGCAAATTGATGATTGTATAATGAATATGGATAGTGATAAATTGTGTGTCAATTTATGCTACAAATTATGTCAGTGTTTAATGATTTGTATGCCACTGTTGAATGTTCCAGGACCTTTAAATATGTGTGAATAAATGATGTTATTTCATTTGTATTAGTGCTCATTAATGCATCACACAAGTGTGTGAGTCTATCACTTTAGGTAAGCTTTTGTATATGCATGTTAGCATTATTGTGTATGATGATATAAAACTTGCTGAGATATACCTGAATTTGTATGGTTACTATGTGTTAATATGTTTTTTTATGCATTGTGTGTGTGAATGTGACTATGATTGTTCATGTGTTTCATTTGTGAACATGTCACTGCATCTCATGACTATATTTTTATATGTGTATAGGTCTATGTATATGAATGCTCACTGTATTTAGATTTATTTTGTCCATGCATATGTGTTTGTAAATGTTACATGTAGCCAGGCATTTTTTTTTTAATTAAGAAAGGTCCTACTATATAGCTCAGGCTAGCCTGAAACAGGCAAGACAGCCCAGGCTGGCTTCTCACTCATGACTCTCTTGTGCCACTACACTTAGCTGGATTATTTTGGATTACTTTTTTTGGTCAGACATGAGGTTTATACTCTGGGCCTGGGTGCTGTGGCTGAGCATTTCAGCTCAAGGCTAGCGCTCTAACCCTTGAGCCATAGAGCCACTTCTGGTTTTCTGGTAGTTAATTGGAGATAAGAGTTTCACTGACTTTCCTTCCCAGGCTGGCTTTGAACCATTATCCTCAGATCTCAGCCTCCTGAGTAGCTAGATTACAGGAGTACACCACTGGTACCTGGCTGGATTACTTTTTTGAACTTGAACTCAGCGCCTGGGCACTGTCCCTGAGCCTCCCACTTGAGCCACAGCTCCACTTCTGGTTTTTGGTGATTAACTGGAGATAAAAGTCTCATGTGTGATAAAGTCTCATGACTTTCCTGCTCAGGCTGGTTTCCAACCATGACCCTCAGATTTCAGACTTCTGAGTAGCTAGGATTACAAGTGTGAGCCACCTGTGCCCTGGTACTAGATCACTTTTAAATAGTGTAAACGTGTTATTGATATCTGTTTTAACTTCCTGTATATTTATATTATATATATGTATATATATATATATTTCTGTGCTTTGTGACTGTATATTCATGTCTGGCTAAATGTATTATGTACTATGCACAAATCTTCAAAACATTACCAAGTATTGCTGCTCTATCATTCCATTGCTTCATCCCCTCTTTACACTTAGATTTGGGAAACATGAGGTCATAAAGAGACCAACCTTTTGTATTAATGTTGTATAACTTATTTTTCTTCCTGGGGGTGGGCTACTCTCCTCATTTCAAAGGTGTCTGGGACAAGAAATATTTCAGCTATAGCATATGAACATACAGATACAGAACAGAAAACAGTTGACTCCTCTGCACTGAAGCTGAATATCTATATTAATGCCAGCCACTCTATGCTTGTGGGAATGAAAGGCTGCTTTTTTGTGTGCACTAGTGCCTTCCTTAAACCAAAAGGCTAACAGACAACTTGAAACTTATACAGAAACAAATGGATTTGGCATGTGACTGGGGCATGCAAATCTGTTTGCTTCTAACTCAAAGATGCTCTACAGCCTGAGGGATTCCCTTGAACAAGAAGATGAGAACTAGGTACTTAAATTTTTCATTGTTATGGGTTCTCTCGACTATATGTTCCTCTTCCTTCCTTTTCAGGATTTTGGGCAATGTAGAACACATCACTCTATTATAAGATTACATCTTTGTTAGAGTAAAGAATAGCAAGATTATGTTTGGAGTAAGTATCTAGAGATGAGGAGAAGGCATTCTGAGACCCTGTGATTGATAAGTGTCATGTTTTAAGTACCTAGGTATTGAACTTACCGTATTTAGGTACCTGAATGTTGACCTCAGTCCTATGTTGTCTAGAATATCATAATATACAAACTGATGGCCTATTGAACAGTACTTTTCTTACTATCTCTGAACCAGAGTCCTCAGACTCAATATTGGATCCTAGGAATTAGGAATGGTAGAATCTCAGATGCTAAGTCTACCTTAGATCGATCTTGTTTGTCAGTGTCCTTGATCACGATAATTTCTTTTTCTTCCAGATTTTCTAAATTTAATTCACCTTCTGACCTGGAACCAGCAGCACCCTATGAAATTAAAGGGTTAATTTGTTTTTCTTTGGTTGTACTGGGGATTGAACAAAGGTTCTTGCACTTGCTAGACAAGCACTTTAACATTCTAAGCACTCATGCTAAAAGGTGAGGGTTTTTATTTTATTTTATTTTTGCTGGTCCTGGGCTTAAACTCAGGGCTTAGGCATTTTGCCGGAGCTTTTCCAGGTTAAGGCTAGTGTTCTAGCCACAGCTTTTGCTTCTGGCTTTATTTTTTGGTGATTAATTGGAGTTTCATGGACTTTCCTGCCGGGGCTGACTTTGAACCTCAATCTTCAGCTCCTAGTCTCCTGAGTAGCTAGGATTACAGGCATGAACTACTGGTGCTCAGCTTAGGGGTGAGATTCTTATGAAGTTGCTTTTCCAGACTTTAGATTATGAATGTTATGTCTATTACCATTTTTTTCTGCACAAGAGTAGGCTTCTAAATGCTAGTCTTTGAAAAAAGACAAATTCCTTCCATAAATTATTACTTTGTATCAACATGCTTATAAGACCATCACTCCCAAGACCCATACTCGCTTAGTCACCACTCTTGGATAGGTTGTATTTTTAAAAGATTTTTTTTCTCACATGCTATCTTCCATGATTTATTTTAACTTTACCAAGTATTTAAGTGGTTTCTGAAATGAGATTTGGTATCAAGAGTGACAATAGGCTTGGCATTATTGGTTCGTGGCTGTAACCTTAGCTACTCAGGAGACTAAGATCTGAAGATAACAGTTCCATAGCAGCCCAGGCAGGACAGTACATGAGGCTTTTATCTCCAATAACCACCAAAAAGCCAGAAGTAGAGTTGTGGCTCAAGTAGTAGAGTACCATCCTTGAGTGAAAAAGCCAAGGGACATTGCCCAGACCCTGAGTTCAAGCCCCAATACTGACACACACAAAAAACCCCAAAGGATGACAATAACTTCAGAACCAGAGACTCTAAGCTCATAAAAATAGTGGCCTTCTTCCTGATTTTCCTCTTTCTGCCCTCTGCACAGCCTTCCCCTTTCCTCATACTTCACTGCTAATCCTCAGAAGTTTCCTGCTCCCCTTCAACTTTGAGCAGAAAATACCCACCTTGGAATCTTTATCTTCCACATTCAAGGTGGACACATCCACGAAGCATATCTGCATCAAATTAGGAGGGTAAATTTATATTAAACTCTAGAGAAAGCCCATCGTTTCTCCTTTCGGAGGTCATAATGTTGTGATGATTGATAGTGTTTGTAAAACTTTTTGCAGAATGTGACATATGCAAGTACTTAATAAATATTAATATTGTGAGTATTAATGGACAAACATTCGTAACTTTGCTGTATTTCCTAAACATGAACACCAATATGATGTAAAAAGGTCCAAAAAATAATATCCACACGTTGTGAACCCTGAGAAGTGAGCTGCCTTACCTAAGGGATATAAACCCAGCTTGTACTGGAACTAGACTTACTGAGAAACAATATGTAGTACTTTTTTCCTTGTGCCGGTCCTGGGGCTTGAACTCAGTACCTGGGCACTATCCCTGAGGTTTTTTACTCAAGGCTAGTGCTCTACCACTTGAGCCACAGCACCATTTCTGGCTTTTTCTGTATGTGTGGCTGAGGAATTGAACCCAGGGCTTCATGCATGCTAGCCAAGCACTCTTCCACTAGGCCACATTCCCAGCCTCTCAGGCCCCACCACCTTTCTTCTCAGCCCCCCCTACTTTCTTCTCAGGCCCTTCCCTCTCCTCTGGCCCCTCACTCCCCTTAGGCCCTTCCTTCCTCCCCCCATACCCCTCCCTCACCTCAAGCTTCCTCCTTTCTCCTTAAGCCTATTCCTCCCTTAAGGCTTCTCCTCTTTCTGAGGCCTCTCTCCCCCCTCAGCACTTTCTCCCCTCTCTGCCCCTTTTATCTCCCCTCAGGCCCCTTATCTCAAACTTTTACCTCCCCTTCAGTCCTGCCCTTCCCTCAGATCCTCTCCTTTCTCAAGCCCCTTCTTTTACTCCGACCCTCCTTCTCCAAGCCCCTCCCCTCCTTCAGGTCCCCCCCTCCCCTTAAGCCTTCTTTCGCTTCCTGCCCCTCTTCCTCCCCTTTAGTCTCTCCCATCCCTTCCCTCAGGACCCTCCCTCCCCTCTACCCACTCCTTACCTTAGGACCTCCCTTCAGTCCCCTCCATTCTCCTCAGGCACCCCCTCTCCTTCAAGCTCCTCCTTTACCCAAGACCCCTTCCCTTTTTTGGTTGTTTGCCAGTCCTAGGGCTTGAACTCAGGGCCTGAGCACTGTCCCTGGCTTCTTTATGCTCAAGGCTATCACTCTACCACTTGAACCAAAGCGCCCACTCCTGCTTTTTCTGTTTATGTGGTGCTGAGGAATCAAACCCAGGCTTCATGCATGCTAGACAAGCTCTCTACCACTAAGCCACATTCCCAGCCCCCCTCCCCTTCTCTTAGGCAGTCTCCCTCCCCTCAAGCTCCTCCCTTCCTTTAGACACCACCTCCTCTAGACCTCTCCTCCATTCTCAAGTAGCTACTACCCCTCAGGCCCCTTTCTTCCCTCAGACCCCTCCTTTCTACACAAGCCCTTTTCTTCCCTCATGTCTCTCTCTCATCTCAGGCCCCATCCATACCCTCCCTTATCTCAAACTGCTGCCTTCCTTCAGGCAGCTCCCTCATTTCTCCTCAAGCCTCTCCTTTTCCTCTCATCCTCCCTTTCCTCAGGCCCCTCATTACCTTAGGCCCCTTCACTCAGGCCCTCCCTTCCCTCAAGCTCTTTCTTTCCTTCATATCCCTCCCTCTCCTCAGGCCTTCCCTTCAGGACCATTCCTTCCCTCAGATACCTCCCTTCACTAAGGCCTTTCCTCAGGTCCCTCACTCTCCCCAGTCCCCTTCCTTACCTTAAGCCCTCCTTCCCCTCAAACTCCTCCTTTCCTTCATGTCCCTCGTCCCCTCCCCCACTCAGGCCCCTCCTTACCTTAGGCCCCTCCCCTCAGGTCCTGCCCACCCTTCAGGCCACTCCCCAAGGCCCTTTCCTCCCCTCAAGCTCCTCCTTTCCTTCAGGCCCCTCCCTCCCCTCAGGCCCCTCCTTTCTCTTAGGCTCCTCCCTCCTGTCAAGCCCCTCCCCTTTCCCCAGGCCCCTCCTTTCCTCCAGGCCCCACCCTCCCTTCAAGCCCCTCCCACTTTCTCAAGCCCCTCCCCTCTCCCAGGCCCCTCCCTTCCTCCAGGCCCCTCCCTCCTTTCATGCCCCTCATTTGCTAAGGCCCCTCCCTTTCTTCAGAACCCTCCTTTCCCCTCAAGTCCTCCTCCCTTCCCTATGGTCCCTCCCTCCTCTCAAGCCCCTCTTCCTTCAGGCCCCTCCTTTCCCTAAGGCTTCTCCCTTCAGTCTCCTCCCTCCTCTTCCCCCCTCCCTCCTCTTTCCCCCTCCCTCCTCTTTCCCCCTCCCTCCTCTTGCTCCCTCTCTTCCCTAAAGCCCCTCCCCAACTCCATTACATCACTCCTCACTCTGCCCCGCCCCTGATTCATCCCTGTGTGATGTATAAGTGTACCGGTCCCCAGTGTTTGGAGAAATCACTGTATTGGTCTCCATGAATTTATCTTGAACCCCAGTATTTCTGTATTAATAAACCAATTTTTCTACTCCTTGGTAGGCATTGGTTGGTATAGTGCTTACCACTTTTCGTTCTTGATCTTGTTGTCCTTTGGGGCTGTAAAGATCTACCTTGCAAACGCCCCTGCGGCTATGTAACCAATCGATATCATCAGACATCTGCAAAGAGGAAGAAATCTGAAATGGTTATATATGATTTATAGAAATAGGGTCAGCGTGGATAAAGCTCTTTGGAAAGGGCCATAAACTCCATCTCTGCTTTATAAAGGTTTGATTTAAGAACTATAGGGAAAGGTGTGAGCAGTAGGGAAGGACACTCGAAACATTTGAAGTTGAGGCACCGAATTATTAAAACTTTTACTAAAATTTGTGGCTTCTTTTCATTTAGACTTACCACACCAAGCATTTGGAGCCATGGTAGTATCTCACTGACTTAAGAGAACACCAGGTAGGAATAGTAGTAGACTGGGAAGAAATTCAAAAGACTTTGGGGATTACATTTAGTCATTCACTTCTACCCAATTCCATAACAAAATCTCACTATACCTTCAAAGGGTAAAGAGCTCACTTTACCCCTTTAATTGTAGTTAACCACAGTGCAACCAGTCTCATTACAGTAAGTGAAGTTAGGGAAAATATCTATAAGAAATCAATCTGGGCCATTGGAAAGACTAAGGTTATTACCACCAGAATGAATTAACTCTTTCCCAACACAGAAGGTTCTGAATATCAAGAAAATTCAATCTAATAGTTATAAATGTACCTCGAAGAGATAATTATCTGAGGAAAGCTCAAACATTGATTCCCAAGAATCAAGTTAAATTTTACAAGGACAAAAAATGTCTCTCAACTTCCTTCAGCCTCTCTGCTTCCTCCTACTCTGATTTGGAGCTAAAAGTAAAAAGATAGTGAGAGAGTTTTACTTTGTAAGACCAATTAAGAACTAAGTAGACTTGTTTGGTATCTGGGGCTTGAATTTGATTTCTTTGTAGAAATGAACAAGAAAACTCATTTTTCCCAAGTATCAGAGAGCTATTGAATTCCATCCCTTATATATTCCATTCCCCTTAGCTTCCCTCAAATTTTAGATTTTATTTCTTTTAGTTTTCAAAACAGTCTCATATTTTCTTCCTTTCCTCTTCTCTCCCTCAGTTGCCTTTCTCTCCCTCTCCTTTCCTTCTCCTCCCCTTCCTCACCTTCCTCCTTTGTTCTTTTTTTCTATTTTTCTCTCTCCCTTCTACTCTTCTTTCCCTTCCTTTTCATTCATCCTTTCACTCATTTCTCACTTGTTACACTTTTATAACAGCTATCCCCTAATGGCTTTTTTTTTCTCATGATAATACTACATTCCCTTCCTACTTGGCTATCCCCAATATATTTTGGGCTTTGCCTTCTAGAATCTCTATGAAATCAATCTTGAAAAAGTTGTACAAAACAGCTTCCAATTCCTTCAGGTGAAAGAATTATCTTGTTTTGTTTTTAAAGAGCAAGTGAACACTAGCATAGAGAAAGAGAGAACAGAGAGGTCCCACATGTGATTTGAATCCGATCTCAATTCAAATATTAAAAAAAACATAAAATGTAAAATGTATCAACTCATTACCTTGATAATGAAGTTCTATAGGACTTTTGGCTGAAATTGTGCCACCCAGAAGGGAGATGTGCCCCTTTAGATGGAACTGGGCTGTGCCAAGTTCTTGGGCACCTGTAGCTGGCTTCCACCCCCGTCAGCTGTTGGGCCAGACTGAGGAGCCAGGCTGATCTTTGCTGGCTTTAACCCTGCGGTATGTCATGGGGTTTGTTGGGTCACAATGTCGATGCTATAGCAACCTGAGCCAAGGTGTGGCATGCTGGCAAATTCAATAACCTTTTCATATCTAAAGCACACTAGGCTGCCTGCTTAGGACACATTTTTTTCCACTATGTCTAGAAGGGTACAAACATTCTGCAGTTCAGGACCTTTCAAAATCATCCCTTTCCTTTATGTTCTAGACCTCAAGGAAAATCTGATTGCATCAATAAACACTTTGGTGGAGAACTACATTTTTCACATACAGACTTCCTACCAGTCCTTTATCAATGAAAGTATTTTTACATTTTAGATTATTTCTTTTTTGAATTTCTCAGTTGTGTTACAAAAAAGATCTGACTTTTACATAGGAACAGAAATATTGATCAAAGTCTGTTTTGGTTATCACAAATAAAATGAAATAAAATGAAAGTTGGAAGCTGCCTTAGCAACTTTTGTGATTTCACTTCATCATTAAGACACCCTCACTTTGGCCAGGCATGGTGCCACATGCCACTAATTTGTTATTTTGGAGGCAGATATCAGAGGATCATGGTGCAAGACTAGCCTGGGAAAAAGTTAGTGAGAGCCTATCTCAAAAACAGAGCTGAGTGTGACAGTGCACGCCTGGGATCTTAGCTACCCAGGAGGTGGAAGTAGTAATATTATAGTCTGATAATGGCCTGGGCAAAAGTGTGAGAACTTACCTGAAAAAAAAAACTGAAAGTAAAACAGCTGGGGCATGGTCTAAGTGGGATAGCAGAATATGAGGCCCTGACTTCAATCTCTAGCACCTCTTCCCCAAATAAAACCCCTTTAACTGGTAAAAAAAAAAAAAAAAGAAGTCTTAAGATGTCCCTACCTTTGTTGTATCACAGAGAGAAATCATTTGGGTCTTTAGATGATATTTTCTGGTGATTTGGATGCTGCGATGACCCTTCCAGTTTGCCTCAAGATGTTAGATCTTTCCTCAACTCTCCATACTCTCCTAAAGCCTTAACAGCAAGCTGGTACTAAACTTTTAACTTCATGACATCACTATTTCTACAGAGGATAGTGACAGCATAAAGTCATGGGCTTTATTCTTCTAGTTGATTTAAGTGGTTTGCAAGCTCTGACCTTCACTATGAGATGTGCGTATCCCAGAAATCGACTGATCCTGTCGGGACAGGGTCATGAGAAGACTAAAGCCCCTTTTACTGTTTTCCATTCTTGCTAATGCTAATGGTTGGCTACAGTATTTTTTGGAGAATTTTCCATTACACTTTGGGATGTCTTCTATTTAAGTTAAAAATATTAGTCCACATCAAATGGCTCTTCTCTGTGTTCAGGCCATACCTTTTTCTCCTCATCCTTTCTCTACTTTTCCACTTTCATCTCATGTATGTGAATGAATACATCTGTACTCAAAATCAAGATGATCCCCTAAATAATAGAGATTCATATTCTTGGTTGTATTTTCAATTCACTACTATTCTTGAGATTTCATCTCTTAATGCTGCTAGTTCATGGTGTCAGGGAGAAACATAGCTGGACATTTTTTAAATGTACTAAGATTCTGTTCAGGCTACCACATGGAGAGAGAGAGAGAGAGAGAGAGAGAGAGAGAGAGAGAGAGAGAGAGAGAGAGAGAGAGAGAGAGAGAGAGAGACTTCAGATGACCAGAGCTTAATACCATTGAAACAAAAGGCAGGATGTACTGATAGAAAAATATCAAGGTATTTGGAGGAAAATGATTAGGGTATTTGGTTAAAGTGATTATAGTATCTGTGTGTTTGCTAACTGGTGATAATTGGATTCTTACTCTCCCACAGAGGTTAGGTTTAGGACACATGGACCTAATTTTTATTAATGATTACCCTTCAAAGGGATGGTTTCCAGGTCCTTGAAAAATATGCTCTCAGGTCATATATGATAATATTTCAAAGAAACAGAGAATGGATTTATAATTTTCAGTTTTCTAAAGTATATGATCTGAGGAAAGGGGCTCAGTGCTTGTAGTCACATCTTGGCTGGAACAGAGAGTAAACTGTTTTGACAATGTTGAATTTTCTTAGGCATAGTGTGTGTTTGTGTGTGTGTGTGTGTGCGGGAGAGAGAGAGAGAGACAGAGAGAGAGAGAGAGAGAGAGAGAGAGAGAGAGAGAGAGAGAGAGAGAGAGAGAGAGGGCAGTCCTGGGGCTTGAACTCAGTGCCTGGGCACTGTCCTTGAGCTTTCTTGATCAAGGATAGTACCCCACCATTACAGATTTTTGGTGACTAATTGAAGATAACTGTGTAATGGATTTTCTTGCCTAGGCTGGCTGTGAACCAAAATCATCAGATCTCAACTTCTTGAGTAGCTAGGATTACATGTGTGAACCACAGACTTTAGGCAAGCATCTTAAGGAGGTTGGCATGCTTGTCCTATTGGGGACATGGCCATAAGATTATAAAACCTGTGCTAGTGTTTGTTCAAGTCTGTTAGTGCTTGTGTATATATATATATATATATATATATATATATATTATATATATATGTATATATGTATGTATATATGAGTGGTGGTAGATGAAATCGTATCTGCTGGATATCAACTCAATAGAGTCTAACGTTTGAAGAGTCTTTACCAATGGTGATCAGCTAATCCTCAATACAGGACATACTTTTTCTTTGCCACCCTTTCCCCCCAAGGATTTAAAAATACACATGTATAGTTGTAGGGGATGGCTATACCTTTAAGACCTGGGACTGCTGGCTGCCAGCTAGTCCCACCTCCTTCCAGGTCTGAAAATGGAAGAGACAGCCAAACCAGCCCTACCTCTCATCTGGGAGCACATGTGTCCTAACGGCGCAGTCAGGTGCCCAGAAGGCGGTTCTGTGGGAAGTGTCGTTAGCCCGTGGGGGAGGTCCTAGGGCACTGCTCTTGGATGGACATGCTCACCAGCCTGTTGCTAGCTCCTGGTAAGTCCCTCCCCTTCCCTCGTCATTACTGCTATAAGTCTGATTGCCCCTCCCTTGAATAAACAGAAAGCCCTTGAAGCTTCTCCGAGTGCCCGCGCGTACCTGTCTTCCTTGGCGAGTATAGGGAGGGGGAGGGCATTCTCGCAACCACACGCTGACCGAGGCTATCTGTGTCCCTGGCTCCCGCATCACTTCCTACTGGCCAGAGGATATGCGTTGAGAGCGATAGGGGAACACATAAGGGAATGAAAGTCTTGGTCTCTCCACAAAGGAGAGGATAGATTTAGCCCGGCATATAGTAATTAATATATAAAGCATGAAAATTATACATATTTACAGGGTATCATGAGGAGTTTAATTATGCTTATATATTACATATTTTTAAATCGAGTTAAATATAACTATTTCCTCAAGGATTTACCTTCTTTGTGTTGATACTGGGGCTTGAACTCAAGCCTTCACACTTTTTTTTTTTGCTCAAGGCTAGAGCTCTACCACTTATATTCTATTTCTGGCTTTTCAATGGTTAATTGGAGATGACAGTCTATAGACTTCTGCTGGGGCTGCCTTTGAACCTAGTTCAGATCTCAGCCTTCTGAGTAGCTAAGATTACAGGTATGAGCCACCAGTACCAGGCTAGATTTATTGCTTTCATGGTGAAACATAAAAAAATCATTTCTACTGTGTTTTTGTTCCCCTGGTATTGTGGCTTGAACTCAAAGCCTGGGCAGAGCACTGTCCCTTACCATTATTCGCTCAAGGCTAGGACTCTTCGATTTGAACCACAGTCTTATGGACTTTCCTGCTGGGGTGGCTTTGAACTCCAATTCCTGTTGGGGTCCATCTTTCTCGCCTTGATGGAAGGGGCTTGATGCACCTCCCCCAGCCTTGGGGAATGCGGCCCTGCTACCCCCTCTGGATTGGAATCCAGAAAAACCGGTTGGACCAACCCCATGCCAGCCAGCCCGGCGCCTACCAACCCCGCCCTGGCTCGGCGCGCTCAGAGTGACGTTAGCCCTTGGGGGTCAGGTGATACCTTTCAGCCTATCAACATCCTGGCCAAACCCCACCCTTGGAATCATCTCCCCTTGTCCTTATCTCAATAAAGTTAGTTCGCTCTAAGAAGCTGGCCCCGTTGCTTGTGTTTGTTGCAGGCGATCACACATCTACAGCAGATCACGTGCTCGTCAGGTCGGAGCAACCCCCACGTCCCACTCTAACTTACCTGCAGGCCGAGGGTTAGGGGAGAGGATGAAAGGAGGGTGGAAAGAAAGAAGGAAGAGTCCGAGCCGGGAGGGGAAAAAACCCCTAAAAATCCCCAGATCTCAACCTCATGAATAGGTAGAATTATAGGCATGAGCCACTGGTACCAGGCATCTTCCAGTTTTTTGAAATAAGCAAGTATATTATTGTAATCTCTACTTATCTTACTGTTCAATAGCACATCGCATCAGAAGTTCTTGCCCCTCTCTAATTGGAACAGTACCCATTGGCCAATCTTTCATACTCTTATTCCTCCTAGCCTCCTCTGCTTCTGATAACTATCATTATACTCTCAATGTCTATGTGATCAACTGTTTGAGATTCCATACATGAGTGAGATCATATAGTAGTTGTGTTTCTGCACCTGGCTTATTTCACTTATTATAATGATCTCTAGGTCTACCTATATTATCCCAGATGACAAGATTTCATTTTCCTTATAGATGACTAGTATTCTATTCTGCATAGGTACCACATTTTCTAATCCATCCATCCATCAGCTGATAGCCCCTCAGGTTGTTTCCATTTGGGGCTATCGTAAATAGTGCTGTGCTGAACACGGAATGCAAGTATCTCTTTGACATGCTGATTTTATTTCCTTTGGATATATACTATATGCTGGATCATATGACAGTTTTAGCTCTCTCTCTCTCTCTCTCTCTCTCTCTCTCTCTCTCTCTCTTTCTCTCTTTGTTTTTTTTTTTTTTTTTTTTTTTTGCCAGTCCTGGGCCTTGGACTCAGGGCCTGAGCTCTGTCCCTGGCTTCCTTTTGCTCAAGGCTAGCACTCTGCCACTTGAGCCATAGCGCCACTTCTGGCCATTTTCTGTATATGTGGTGCTGGGGAATTGAACCCAGGGCCTCATGTATTCAAGGCAAGCTCTCTTGCCACTAGGCTATATCCCCAGCCCCTCCCTCTTTGTTTTTATATTGTGCTGCTACTGGGGCTTGAACTCAGGGCCTCATGTTCTGGATCTGTTTTGTTTCACTCATGACTGGCACTTCTACTAATTGAGCCACATCTTTAGTTCTAGCTTTTTCCTCATTAGCCAGAGCTAGGAACCTCTCAGATTTGTCTACCTGAACTCACTTTGAACCTCAAGTCGCATATATCAAACTCTTGAGTATCTAGGATTATATATGTGAGCCACTGACACCTGGATTCTAGCTTTATTTGTTTTTGTGATACTGAGGTTAGAATTTAGGGCCTTAGACTTGCTAGGTAGATATTCTGCTTTTTGACCCATACCCCTGCCCCCTTTTGCTTTCATTATTTTTCAAATAGGGCTTTGATATTTTTTTCCCTGGGCCAGCCTAGATTATGATCCTCCTATTTATACTTCCTAAGTTTCTTAGAAAAAAGGTAAGCACCATTGTACCAGATTTTTCTTTTTCTTTCCTCTTTTTTGATTTGCCCATCCTGGGGCTTGACTCTGGGCCTGAGCACTGTCCTTGAGATTATTTTTTGCTCAAGGCTAGCTCTCTACCACTTTAGCCATAGTGCCTCTTCTGGCTTTTTCTTAGTAGTTTATTGGAGATAAGAGTCTCCTGGACTTTCCTGCCTCAATGGCTTCAAACTTCAGTTCTCAGATCTCAGACTCCTGAGTAGCTAAGATTACAGGTGTGAGCCAGTGCTGAGATAGTGCCCAGGGTTGAGATAGGGTCTTGTAAATTTTTTGCCTTGGCTGGCCATGAACTGCAGTGCTCCTGTTCTCTGCCTCTGGAGTAGCTAGGATTACAGGTCTGAGCCCTCATGCCTGGCTTAGCTTGAGTCTTCTTTTGTGTGTGTGCTGGTCCTGCAACTTGAACTCAGGGTCTGGGCACTGTCCCTGAGTTTTTCTGCTCAAGGCTAGTGGTTTACCACTTGAGCCACAGCTCTACTTCTGGGTTTTATTTTTGTGTATATTATTTAGAGATAAGAGTCTTATGAGCTTTCCTTCTTGGGCTGGCTTTGAACCATGATCTTCTGATCTCAGCCTCCTCAGTCACTAGGATTATAGGTTTGAGCTACCAGTGTCCAGCTAGCTTGAATCTTTGTATGGTTTTCCATAATGACTTATTAGTTTACATTTCCACCAAAAATGTACAAGGACACCCTTTTCTTTACGTCCTTTTATACAGTTTTTATCAGTTTTTGTTTTTTTGATAATAGCTATTCTAACAGGTGTGAAGTTAGTTGTATTTTGTGGTTGTGATTTGTATTTTGATTATTAGTGAGACTGAGAATTAAAAAATGGCCATTTAAGCCTGGGGAATATGGCTTAGCAGTAGAGTGCTTGCCTTGCATGCCTGAAGGTCTGGGTTCGATTCCCCAGCACCACATATATAGAAAAGGCCAGAAGTGGTACTGTGGCTCAAGTGGTAGAGTGCTAGCCTTGAGCAAAAAGAAGCCAAGGACAGTGCTCAGGCCCTGAGTCCAAGCCTCAGGACTGACAAAAAAAGCCATTTATATGTCTTCTTTTGAAAAATGTTTGTTTCATTAAGTGATGCTGGGAAAAGTGGCTGTTCAACTGAAAAATGAAATATGACACTATCTTCTTTCCAGTTATAAAAATCAATTAAAAATGAATTAAGTACTAGGCACCAGTGGCTCATACCTGCAATTCTAGCTAGTCAGGAAGGTGAGACGCTTATCTCCAATTAATAAGCAGAAAGCCAGAGGTGAAACTATGGCTCAAGTAGTAGAGTGCCAACTTTGAGAGAAAAAGTTAAGGGAAAGCACCTAGGCCCCAAGCTCAAGCCCTAGTACTCTCTCTCTCTCTCTCTCTCTCTCTCTCTCACACACACACACACACAGAGTCACACACATACATACACACACAAAGGATTAAATCTCAGAACTAAAATTATGAAGCATTTCAGGATATTGGAATGGGCAAGGATGTTTTGAACAAGACCCTAAACACCTGGAAACAAACAAAAACCCACACAAATGGATTGTGTCAAACTTAGAAGCCTCAGCACAGCTGGATACTAGTGGCTCATACCTATAATCCTAGCTACTGAGGAGGCTGAGATGTGAGGATCACAGTTCAAAGCTAGCCAGGATAGGAAAGTCCATGAGACTCATCACTAATAAAAACTACCAAAAAAGCCAAAGTGGAGCTATGGCTCAAGTGGTAGAGCACTAGCCTTGAGCAAAAGAAGCTCTGGGACAGCGCTTAGGCCCTGAGTTAAAGCTCTAGTATTGGCATGTGCGCATGCTCATGTGCACATGCAAGCACGCACACACGCCCACGCCCACGCATGCACGCGCGCGCACACACACACACACACGCACAGACACAGAGCTATAGCCCAAGCAGGAAACAATATAGTGAAGAAGCAGTCTACATAATGAAAGAAAATCTTTCCAAAACGTACTCATCTCACAAGAGGTTAATCTCCAAATATATAACAGGCTCCAAATGGAGAATTTTGATGACTACAAAGTTCAAGTTCCTATGTCTGGCTTTTCTCTGTGGAATAAGATGCAAAGCAAGAAAATGTTTATATATTCTCCAGGCATAGAACACATATCCCTAAGAGACTTTTTTACAGGCCAACTCTGTTTCCCAGGACAGAACAGACTAGCTGTGATCCATGCCTGGAAAATGTCTTATAAAATCCCGAAGTGACAAGAGAGAGAACTGTGTCGGTCATTAGAGTGCTGTCCCATGGCACCCCAATCCTGTCATGCTGGAGGCTAGCCAGGAAGTAACCAGAGCAGCATTTGGATGTAAAGCAATGGAGGAAAGTGTAAGGAAAGGACCAAGGCAGATATGGCTCAGTCACAGGTCGCAGTATATCTACTGTCCCTTTTTCCTCTTTAGGTGTTGAGACTCTCAAACTAGTCTATATTGAGTATGGGAGAATAAGAGAGAAAAGAGATGGTCATAGAGTCAAAATGCTATGTGACTAAAGAAATCTGTATGAATGGTTTGCACTCAGGTTAGCCTTTAGAGACAAATAAACCGAATTTAAAACTTTATACAGTAGGGGGCTGGGGATATGGCCTAGTGGCAAGAGTGCCTGCCTCATATACATGAGGCCCTGGGTTCGATTCCCCAGCACCACATATACAGAAAACGGCCAGAAGTGGCGCTGTGGCTCAAGTGGCAGAGTGCTAGCCTTGAGCAAAAAGAAGCTAGGGACAGTGCTCAGGCCCTGAGTCCAAGGCCCAGGACTGGCCAAAAAAAAAAAAAAAACAACTTTATACAGTAAAGAAGGCTATATAAAGGGGGGAAGGTGAACAAATGCAAACATGATATTCTGTATACACTATGTGGAAAATGACCTATATAACTTGTGGGCAGAGATGAGAGGGGGTAAGTAAAGGAAAGGGTAACATGGGCCAAAAAATGTACTCATTAACTGATTTATGAAATGGTAGTCCCTCTGTACAATACCGTAATAACAATAACGTTATTAAAAAAAATTGGTGCTGTTGCTCAGGTGGTAGAGTGCTAGCTTTGAGCAAATGAAGCTCAGGGACAGTGGCCAGGCCTTAAATTCAAGCCCCAGGACCGGCATACACACACACACACACACACACACACACACACACACATATGTGTGTGTATCCCTGTCTATCCCTCTCATATAGCAGTGTGTGTGTTTATCTGACTGAGAAAGAGAGATGTTAAACACAAATGCTAGGTTAGCATGGTAGTACTTGCCTGTAATCCTCAGCACTCAGGAGGCTGAGGCAACATGATCATGAATTAGAAGCCAGTTTGGGCTATGTAACAGGTTTGAGGTCTACCTGGGCTGCTACACAATGAGATCCTCTGTGTGTGTGTGTGTGTGTGTGTGTGTGTATCACCTACAAAACAATAACACCCCCCCAATCCTTGACCATTAATTTTTTCCAAACCACCATCATTTTCTAACTTTACCCATCCATCTTCTCTTCTATTATATTGTGAATAATAGTACATAATAGGGCATATCAACACCTGAAATATACTTTCAGTTTGCATCTGGTTTGAAAAAACTAATAAGATAATATAAATGGGACCTGTGTCTGTAATGCAGTTCTTTGGAATAATGGCAAAAGGAAATGAAATAAAATGAGCCCTCAGACTTCATGAAATCACTGTCTGCCTATTATTCCTGCTGGTCTCTTCCAGCCTCAGATTTAGCCTACCTAATTTGGTTTATGTGATGACACTGTGCAACTATCTGGAAGTCAGGTAATGATGATGCCAATGATTATCAGACATGGCTCATTGTAGACCAATAACATTTGGGAATGCTACTTCTTTTACTCTTAATTGTTTTTCAAGTTATGTGGACACACAGTGTCATTTAGAGCAGTTTCCTATAGCCAAACTAAAGTAAAAAAAAACAAACATTCAAAAGTAGATGCCTATTCGAAATAGATCTGTAATTGTGCTGCATAATTATTTGTGGCAGGTATTTATGTTATGTCTGTTTTGTGTTTATCTGTTCTTTCCTATGAAGGATTGGAGGAGCAAATGGAGAAAATAAAGTGCTTTTAAAAACTATAAATATTCTCATTTTTAAACCTCAGGGCATCTGTTAAAGGTGAACAGGAGTTCCTTTACAGGCAGAGGCTTAGTTAGGTAGCTAAGAACTGCTCTATCAACTTTTAGAAAATGACTTACACCTATTTTTGAGAGGCAGACTTGATCTAGCCATGGCTATTTCTAATCATGTTCTCCTTATAATCGTGAAACTTTCCTCATTTGGTTTCCTAGAACATTTGTTTATGGTCAGGATAATTCATCTGACATTTAGTAGATCTGGACTTGTAGAGTTAATTAAGATTTCCCATTCCTGGATCACCTACATTATAAGGCTACAGGGTAGGTTTTCTGTCTCCCTTTTCAATATATCTGCACAGAGCTGGGCTCTATAAGCCAGACAACAGTGGCTCATACTTTTTAACTCTAGCTATCCAGGAGGCAGAGATATGGAGAATCTGAGGTTAGAGGCCTACCTGGGCAGAAAAGTTCACTAGACTCCATACCCATCCTCCAGCAAAACTAAGCTAGAGGTGTGACTAAAGTGGTAGGTTGCCAGGCTCACAAAAGGTCAAGCCCTGAGTTCAAACCTCTGGTACCACACAAAACAAACTAACAAAAACTAAAAAAAAAAACAACACCCAACTACAAAAATCAATAGTTTTGATATTTCAGGCAGTCAACATAATTCAGAAGCCATAGAGAGAAAGAATCCTATAATAATTATAAAAGAGAACCTGATAATTTATCAGAGAGGGTAGGGTTTTCCCCCACAGCAGTACATTTCATTCTTTAAAGTGCATCAGTATCACTGAGAAGGCTTTGTTAGAACAAGATATTTGAGTGCAATCCCAGAGTTTCTAACTTTTTAGGCCTGGAGCTTGGCCTGAGAATTTGCCTGGTATTGATTGTATTACATGCATTTTTTATTCCTTATATAGCCTTATAAGGGTACTCTTTATTATTTTTATTTACATGTAATTGTAGAAACTTAATGGGTATGGGTACTATTGATGCTGTGTGTGTGTGTGTGTGTGTGTGTGATGAAATACAGGCAACCAATACTACCCATCTCTTCAAATACTTGTCGTTTATTTGTAAAGGGAGGTGTGTGTGTGTGTGTGTGTGTGTGTGTGTGTGTGTGTGTGTGTGTGTGTGTTTTGCTGGTCGTGGGGTTTGAACTCAGGGGCAGAGTTTTTCACTCAAGGGTAGCTAGTGCTCTTTCACATTCAGTCACAGCTCCAAGTCCTGTTTTCCGGTGGTTAATTGGAGATAAAAGTCTCCCGGGCTTCAAACCGGGATCCGAAGATCCCAGCCTCCTGAGCAGCTAGGATTACTGGCGGGCCTCTGCCTCAGGCACAAGCCACTTGCGCAGCTAAAGGAAGTATTTTTTTTTTAAAATCCTATCTTCAAAATAAAAAATTTTTAAAAATTAAAATAATTAAATATTTTCTAGCAATTTCGAAATATACAGCATTGTTAACTATAGACACCGTACTGGGCAATAGAACACTAGTTTTAAGTTTTTTCGAAGGAGTACCACCTTAAAAAAATTGTAAGTGCGGGCTGAGGATATGGCCTAGTGGCAAGAGCGTTTGCCTTGTATACTTGAAGCCCTGGGTTCGATTCCCCAGCACCAAATATACAGAAAATGGCCAGAAGTGGCGCTGTGGCTCAAGTGGTAGAGTGCTATCCTTGAGCAAAAAGAAGCCAGGGACAGTGCTCAGGCCCTGAGTCCAAGGCCCAGGACTGGCAAAAAAAAAAAAAAAAGAAAAGAATTGTAAGTGCGTAGTAGGGAATTCCCTCCCCCCCCCCATCCTCAGGCTGTCTTTGGCAGCTCAAGCATTGGTCGCATCCATTGTCTTGGCGGTAACGGGGGGGGGGTACGTGTATGCGCTCACCGATATTAGACCTTTGGTTTTGTCTGCAGAGCCTAAGAATCTAGAAAGAAATTATCTGAGAATGAGAAAAATGAAGTGTATCTCTTGTGATCCTCTAACCCCACCTGGTGGCTTGAAGTCTGACTGAAGCGAGCCCTGATTCGTTATCCCCTCCTACCGGCGAAAGTGGTAGGGTCAGCCCGTGGGCTGAGGCGGTTTTTTTTTTTTTTTTTTTTTTTCCATTTGAAGAAGCTGTGCCGGCGGGAGCGTGTCGCTGAGGTGGTTTGTCCCCGCTTCTCGGTTCCTCACCCTTATTTCCCCTTAATTTTGCTCTTTTCCTGTCTCAGCTTTGGGGACGGAGGGTGGGGGAAGAACCCTCTTTTCTCCAGCGTGGAATTTTTATTTTAGTCCGTGGCTTGGTAAAGGCGTAACTTGTTTTACTAGCCATTCCAAGAGCTTTTTCTTTTGTAGTTAGGATTTTCTAAATACATAAATGCATTCCATGAGAGAGGGGGCGAGTTGGGGTGGGGGCGAGAGAGAGGGTCAGAGTTGGGGGAGAAGCAGCTGAGGGAATTTTGTTTTTCCGAGCAGAAAAAACGGGAACTTCTGACTAAAAAAGTGCTTAGACACTGTAGTAATTGGTGAGCAAGGCTTTTTTTTCGGGGGGAGGTGGCGAGTTGGGGGTAGTTAGCCGTTTTCGGGGGATATCCGTGAATGAACAGCTATGGAAAAGCTGCGAAGGGGATTTGGAAGCCTTAAAGCCTGCGGGGTCCCTCATAGCATTTGAGAGGAGTCCTCTTTATAGGGTAAAGAGGAGCCTCTCCCGGCTCTAGCGCCAAGTCGTGTTGTGGAGCGGTGGAGATTCTCTTGGCGCCGAACTTTAAAACTGCGGGAAAAGTAGCCAATTGGAGTTTGGGCGCGAAGTCGCCCTGTGGAGCCGTGGACGTTCGAGCGAAGCGGAACTTTGATACATGGGGAAGCCGAGTCTATTCCAGCGCTGGCGCGAAGTTGCCCTGTGGAGCTTTGGAGATTCCAGCGGGGCTGCGCCGGCGGGCGCTAGCTCGCTCAGCTAGCGAATCGTGTACAGAGTTTGGCCACTAGGGGGCGGAGAGGTGCCACAAAGTTCCAACTGTAAAAAAAACAAAAACAAAAACAAAAAAAAACCAAACAAAAAACGGCTTTGGCTGGGTGGCTCAGGCCGGTAAATACTAGCTATGGAGGAAGCTGAGATCTGAGGATCCCAGTTCCAAGCCAGCCTGGGCAGGAAAGACCATGAGATTTTTAAAAAATTTTTTTTTGCCAGTCCTGGGGCTTGAACTCAGGGCCTGAGCACTGTCCCTGGCTTCCTTTTGCTCAAGGTTAGCACTCTACCACTTGAGCCACAGCACCACTTCTGGCCTTTTCCATATATGTGGTGCTGGGGAATCAAACCCATGGCTTCATGTGTATGAGACGAGCACTCTACCACTAGGCTATATTCCCAGCCCATGACCATGAGATTCTTAACGCCAATTAGTGACCGAAAAATCCCGAAGTGGAGCTGTGGTTCAAAGTGGTTGAGTGCTAACCTTGAGTAGAGCTCAGGGATAGTGCCCAGGTCCAGAGTTCAAGTCGCACAACCGACACCTCTCACCCCCTCCAAAAAAGGGGTGGGGGGAAGCAGGCACTATTGGCAGGATGTGGGGCTGGAGGAGCTAGTAAAGGGGGGAAGACTACAGGAGAGGGTGAAGGGGATGGTGTGTGTATGAGTACGAAGTACTTCATGTCCATATATGAAAGTAAACTAAGACCCGTTTCAAAAAGAAGTGGAATAAATTATGAGGTAAGTCGATTAAAGTACCCCCTCTTTATACATATGGAAATCACATTGAAACTCCTTTGTACAATTAATTAAATACAATTAATACAATTAAAATATCACAATAAAGGTAAAATATCACAGTGGAACCCCTTGTACAATTAATAGATTAAATACAATTAATAAAATTTAAAAATTTAATAAAAAGGAGGTGCTGGGTACTGGTGGCACATGCTTATAATCCTAGATAGTTGCTCAGGAGGGTGAGATCAGTGGATTGCACGTCAAAGCCAATCTGGGCAGGAAAGCCCATGAGACTCTAGTTACCACCACCACCCCCCTCAAAAAAGAAAAAAATCTAGTTGTGAAGCTGTGGCTCAAAGTGGTAGAGCACTAGACTTAGGCAAAAAAAAGCAAAAAGAACCCCAGACAACAACAAAACCACAAATGGGTGCATACACAAACCAAATCAACAAGGCAGCACAGGGAGAGTGCCCAGGCCCAGAATTCAAACCCCATGACTGACAAAAAAAAGAGAAGAAAGACCATATAAGAAGCCATTCCTCAAAAGGCAAATAGTGATTCCTCCCTAATAGAAGTACAGCCCATTATGAAAACTGCAGTTTTTGTGTAACTTCCTTCATTCCCTCCACTTTCTGGGTAGGGTAGTTTTCTTCCACTCGAGCCTTACCTCCAAGGGAATGAGGGGGGGAGGAGTGAGAGAGGAGGAGAGAGGAAAGGAAGAAAGGAAGAAGGAAGGTGGGAAAGAATGAAATCTTGTGGTTTCTCTCAATTTTTTGTCTTTTGAGGTATTGGTTTGAACTCAGGGCCTTGAGCTCATTTGGACTAGCTTGTTCTGCTGGCACTTTACCACTAGATCCAGCCCTGTTTTTTCTCGATTATTTTCAAGACAGAGTCTTTCAGACTTTTTTGGCCTGGACTTGCTTCAAATTATGATCATCTTGGGCTGGGGATATAGCCTAGTGGCAAGAGTGCCTGCCTCGGATACACGAGGCCCTAGGTTCGATTCCCCAGCACCACATATACAGAAAACGGCCAGAAGCGGCGCTGTGGCTCAAGTGGCGGAGTGCTAGCCTTGAGCGGGAAGAAGCCAGGGACAGTGCTCAGGCCCTGAGTCCAAGGCCCAGGACTGGCCAAAAAAAAAAAAAAGAAAAAGAAAAAAAAAGACAAATTATGATCATCTTGATCTCAGCCTCCTGACTAGCTTGGTAAGGGATGCAGTACCTTATAATATCTACTCAACTGGAAGCAATGAGGTGTTTCTTGCCAATATTCAACACAATATTTTAAAACAATTTATGTATTAATTGCTATTATTTTATAATAGCTTTATTGAAATGTAATTAACAAGCCAGGTTAAATTGCCCATTTAAATGTGTACAATTCACTGAAACCATAACCACAACCAATTTATAACTTTTTATTACTCAAAAGTAACCCCCACCCCCAAACATGGGCTGGGAATGTGGCTTAGTGGTAGACTGCTTGCCTAGCATGCATGAAGCCCTGGGTTCAATTCCTCAGTACCACATAATCAGAAAAAGCCAGAAGTGGCACTGTGGCTCAAGTGGTAGAGTGCTAGCCTAGAGCAAAAGAAGCTTAGGAACAGTGCTCCAGTCCTGAATTCAAGCCCCAGGACTGGCAAAAAAACAAGCAAACTGTAAAATCCCATGCTCTTTATCTCTCATACTCCAACAACTCATTATAATTTTCCACATTTCAGTCCTGTGTAGCTAGGGTTACATGTGTGAGCCCTCATTGACTAACGTTAAAAAAAATTAGCTAGATGCTAGTGGCTCATGCCTGTAACCCTAGCTGCTCAGGAGGCTGAGATCCTAAGCATCATGCTTCAAAGCTAGCCTGGGTAGGAAAATCTGTGAGACTCTTACTCTCAAATTAACTAACCCAAAGCAGGAAGTGGAGCTGTGGCTTAAGTGCTAGAGTGCTAGTCTAGCAAAAGAAGCTGAAGAACAGCGCCCAGACCCTGAGTCCAAGCTCCATGACTAGCACTAATTAATTAAATATAATATTTTGATTAAATTTTTAATTACTTAAAATATTTTTGTCGGTATTAGAGTTTGAACTCAGGGTTTTTCTGTTTATGTGATGTGAGTAATCAAACCCAGGGCTTCATGAATGCTAGGCAAGCACTCTACCACTAAGCCATATCTCCAGCTCCTTAAGATTCTTATCTTCCATTAAGCACCTAAAAAGCCAGAAAAGGAGCTGTGGCTCAAGTGTTAGAGTACTATAACTTTAAGCAAAGAAGCTTAGGGACAATGCCCAGATCTGAGTCAGAGAGATGGGGGGAAAGGGGAGACTAGGAGATGGGAAAGAGAAGAGAGAGAGACTCAAACCTCAGCAATTTTTTTTATTTTTCTGGATTTTTTGTTTATTTAGTTTTCTAGCATATTTTTGCTGGTTCTTCTGAAGACAGAGTCCCAAGACTTTTATGCTTTTGCTAGCTATGAACAAGGATAGTTCATACCCTCCTAAGTAACCAGGAATACAAACATGAGTTCCCCCAACATGTCATGTTTAAAAAAGTTTTTTAATTTTTTTTTTGCTATAGTAGAGTTTGAATCTAAGGCCTCACATTTGCCTTGCAGGATTTCGTCCAGGAAGGTAGAGAAGGAGGAAGGCAACATGGCGGGGGGGGGGGGGAGGAGGGGGGAGGGAAGGAGGGAGGGAGGGAATGAGAGATATAAAACTATAATAAAATATCTGTGGTAATTTTTCTTTATTTTCTTTTTTGTGATACTGGAGTTTGAACTCAGGGCATGGAATTTGTTAGGCATGCTCACTTGGCTGGTGGTGTAACTATTGAGTCATGATTTCTGGGATGGTGGAAAACAGATATGGAGAGGAATAGACAAAATTATATTGAAAATCTCTGTTCTTTCTTTTCTTTTTTGCCAGTCCTGGGCCTTGAACTCTGGGCCTGGGTGCCATCCCTAAGCTCCTTTTGATCAAGGGTGGCACTCTACCACTTGAGCTACAGCACTACTTCTGGCTTTTTCTGTGATTGATTGGAGATAAGTCTCACAGACTTTCCTGCCCAGGCTGGCTTTGAACTGTGATCCTCAAATCTCATCCTCACGAATAGCAAGTATTACAGGCATGAGCCACCAGTGCTTGGCAATGCTATTTCTTAGTTTCCTTCCCTTTCTCTCTTTCTCTTTCTTTCTTTCTTTCTTTCTTTCTTTCTTTCTTTCTTTCTTTCTTTCTTTCTTTCTTTCTTTCTTCTTCTTTCTTCCTTTCGTCCTTTCTTTCTTCCTTTCCTTTCTCTTTCTCTCTCTTTCTCTTTCTTTCTTTTTTGTTTCTTTCTTTCTTTTCTTTTCTTTCTTTCTTTCTTTCCCAGTCCTAGGGCTTGAACCCAGGGCCTGGGCTCTGTCCCTGAGCTTTATTGCTCAAGGCTAGCACTCTACCAATTGAAACACAGCTTCACTTCCAGCTTATTAGTCGTTGATAAGAGTCTCAAGGACTTTTCATGCTGGCTTCAAACCATGATCAGATCTCTGTCTCTTGATTAGTTAAGATTACAGGCATGAGGTACTGGCACCTGACCTTAATTTTCTTTAGATGGCACTGGAGTGAGCTCAGGGCCTCAGAATCTCGAGGCTTTTCCACAGGGCTGGGTTCTACTATTAGAATCTTTCCTCCAGTTTTGCTTTTCCTGGCAATTCTGAAGACAGAGTCCTAGAAAACTTCTCATCTTGAGTTGGCTTCCAACTGCGATTATTTGGTTCTTAGCCCTCTGAGTAACTATAATTATAGGCATCAAACCTAGTGCATCTTATTTTTCAGCAAAAAGTTTTATTTGGTGGCAGTTTCTTAATTTGAACTCAGGGCCTTGCATTAGCCATTCTAGTGTTGTATCATTTGTCCCACACTAAAAGGAGAAAGGGGGAAGACTGGGAGAGGGAGAGACATGGAGCGGAAGAAAAGAGAATTTATCTGATTTCCCTTAATTTTTTTGTCAGTTGTGGGGCTTGAACTCTGGGCCTAGGCACTGTCCCTGAGCACTTCTGCTCAAGGCTAATGCTCTACCACTTGAGCCACAGTGCCACTTCCACTCTTAATTTTTTGTCTTATCTGGCAGTATTGGTGGTATAACTCAGGGCCTCATGTTTCTTGTGCTTGCCTGCTAAGCTGGTACACTATCATTTGATCCATGCCTCTAGTATTGATTTTTGTTGCTAATTTGGAAAAGAAACTTATTTTTCTACCTAGTTCAGCTTACTGAGATCGGAACTCAGAGCTTTCCACACATTCTAGGCTTGCTCACGTTGTTGGTGCTCTACCACTTGAGTTATACTTCCAGCCTTGCTTTTTCCTAGTTACTTTTGAGACAGAACCTCACAGGCATTTATGCTTGGGCTTGCTTCAAAGTGTGATTCTCAGCCCTCTGAGTAGCTAGCAGTACTGGTGTGTGAGCTACTAGTGCCCCTGACATATTTTAACAATCCTTTTGCTTTTGACAGTTCATTAGTTTGAATGCAAGGCCTTGCATGTGCATGTATTCTATCATTTTGGCAGTAAGGTAAGGATGGAGGGAGGGAGAGAGGGAGGGGGAGAGAGAGAGAGAGAGAGAGAGAGAGAGAGAGAGAGAATGAGCTATGGTTTCTCTGAAAATTTTGCCTATTTTTTTTTGGCAGTACCAGGGTTTGAGCTCAGACCTCATTCACCACCTGATTGCCTGTTTGGCAACTGGTCTACTACTTGAGCCATATCTCCAGCTCTGGTTTTTGCTTGTTACTTTGAAGATGAAGTCTAGAGTCCTTTTTTACCTTGATACTTTCCTGAGTATCAAGTATTATAATGTTACCTACAGGTTCTTGGCTAGTATTTGCTAAATAAATGAATTAATACATAAATATAATTGGTGAGAATATTTGGATTGTAGTGCTTTTCTGATGCAGGTTAACTTTGTGCCATTGGGTAGTTAGCAAGGTACACTTTTTTATCTGTAAAATGGGAATAATAAATTTACCTTTTTTTTGAAAATCAAGGATTTATAATCCTTTCCATTAGTTGGTACTGGAGTTTGAAGTCAGTACCTCAGGCTCTTTACCACCTAAGCATCCCCCTTGGCTTTTTTCTTATTCTTTTCTTTAAAAATTTTAAATTGTTATTATATAGGTGATGATGTACAGAGGGGTTACAGCTCCATAAGTCTCCTTTTGGCGACAGGTGTCTATAGTGTGTGTGTGTGTGTGTGTGTGTGTGTGTGTGTGTGTGTGTGTGCACTATCTATCAATCTATATCTCCCAGGGTGACCTCAAACTCTTACCTCAACTTTCTGAGTGCTGGATTACAGTTACCTGCTACCACATATAGGTAGCACATTTTAGTTTTTGTAAGAACACTTAATATGAAATGTACCACCTTAAAATTGAGACTCACAATACCATAGTGTTAGCCATCCCTGTGTGAGCAGCGAATTTCTGTTGTTTTGTTTTGCCAGTCCTGGGGCTTGAACTCAGGGCCTGAACACTGTCCCTGCCTTCGTTTTGCTCAAGGCTAGCACTCTGCCACTTGAGCCACAGCACCACTCCTAGCCATTTTGTATATATATGTGGTGCTGAGAAATTGAACCTAGGGTTTCATGTATATGAGGCAAGCACTTTACCACTAGGCCATATTCCCAGCCCTAACAGCGAATTTCTGTAAGTTAATCATTTGTGTATATTGCTCATTTGTGTGTTTTCTTTGTCATGCTTCCTAGAGGTTTCTCAAGTGATTTAAAAAAAAACAAACAAAGATGTACTGGCTTTTTTGCATTGGTTTTTTGGTGTTGGCTTCTATGTTATTGATTTCTGCTCAACAGAAATTAATATCTTAGGACACTGATCAAACTCAAGATCAGAAGGAAAGTATATTGTATTTAGGTATAATTTTGCCTTTTCCACTTACCAAATTTTTTTTGTTTTTCCAACTTTTTGAATTAAGCAAGCCTATTTTATTCTTTTAGGATAGGTTTGCTTGATTCTCTTAATTTTCCTTTATCTGAAAAAGTCTTTATTTCCCATTGATGGACTGTTCTCTCTCTCTCTTTCTTCTTTTTCACTGTTCTCTCTCTCTTTCTTCTTCTTCCTCCTCCTCCTCCTCTTCTTCCTCCTCGTCCTCATCCTCTTCCTTGTCCTCCTCCTCTTCTTCCTCTTCTTTTTCTCCCCCCTCCTTATACTGGGGGCTTGGCTTGAAATAGTTTCAGAGTATCACCTGGCTTTTGTCCCCTGAGGCTGGCACTCTACCAGTGGAACTACACCTCCACTTATGGTGCTTTGCTGTTTAAATGAACATAAGGAGCTGGCTTATAACCTTGATCCACCAATCTCAGACTCCTGAGTATCTAGGGTTACAGGCTTTAGCCATCAACATGCAGCCATATCCCAGTTTTGAGGAGTACTGGGGTTTCAACTCAGATGTTGAGTTGTTAGGCAGGCACTCTACCACGTAAGCCACTCTCCCAGATCTTTATGGCTTATTTTTTTTAACAGGGTTTATGGTTTATGCCTGAACTTTCCTGGACCAACATCCTCTTTATATTTCCTTAATACCTGGGGTGACATGTGGGCTTCACCATGCCCAAGTTTTATTGATTGACTCTGTCTCTATTTGCTTTTGCCTGGACTCTCTTGGAATTGGACTCTGCAGATATCTACTTCTACAGTTGCTAAGACAATAGACTTGAGCCATGCCTCTTGATTTGGCCAAGATTTAAAGCACTTACAAAATCATGTGTTGAACAAATCTTAATTTCAGTTAGCTCCCCTGCACCTGAATGTTCATTCATAAAATAAAAATAACTTCTTCCCCGTTTCCTTCATGAGGACACTTAGGAAATCTTACAGGTATTAGTATTTGACTCCTGAAGAGGTATTAATAGTAATGTTTTAATCGCTATGACATTACGTCATTCACCTGCTACCCTTTCCCCATCTTCTCACAGGATTATTGAACTGAAATCAACTCTTTCGAGAGACCCATATTTTTCACTTTTCACCCAAATCTGCTGCAAAGGTTTGTACTCAAAATTATGCTCTAACACAATGTCCATTAGTCAAAGACTTCAATTTAAAAGTACCCATTTCCCCTGGGACACAACTTTTCAGTTACTTTCCTCTTATTTTCCCTCTTAAGCCCCACCATTCTCTCCTTGTTATGCTCCATCTCCTCATTAGGTAGTATTGTATCAGTGCAAGCTCATTGGTTCCTTGCTGGCCAATCACAACTGTACTTCCTAGTGGGACTGTTGTTTTCAAAATCTGCTGGACCTGTTGGAGAAAACACAGAACAGGTCCATATGACATACCTCTCCATTTTTTTCTCATCTCTCCCAGTCTAGGGGAGAGTCCTAAGTCTTTCCAGTCCTCAATATTGGTGTGAGGTAAGTAAGTGCCTTTGGCTTTGCCATGTAGGCTCTAGTGTCTGGCTCTGTCACAAACCAGTTTGTTGGTTCTTGAGCATTACTGTAACCCCTTGTTACATCCTTTCTTCACTTGATGGGATGCACAATGCCCCTTCAACAAAATCTTTATCACTTCCTTCTGTCATTCAGTAGTGTGCACAGAGCTAAACCTGTACAAGATTGGGAAGGGGGAGTGTAGTAGGAAGTGAGATGGAAAAGTACAGTGTGTCACAGCTTTAATGGAGCTACCAGTACATATACCTGAATGGAGGTATGTTTACAAATGTCTTTTACAAGTGAAAATGTTCAGGATCAATTTAATTCACAAGTACTGTGGGATCTGTTGTATCTTTACATTAGAGAATGTTACTTGAAGGGCATATTTTAAGTACATATTGGAAAATGGAATCTTCTATTCTCTGTTCAGATCTTTTTTTGTCTTTTCTCTTTTGGTACTAGGGATCGAACCCAGGACATTGTACTTGCTAGGCAAGCACTTTGCCACTGAGCCACATCCCAGTGGGAATCTTCTATTCTCCCTTGTTTTCCTTTTATCTGTACTGTTCAACCCTCTTCATCTCTGGTTATCCCACTGCCTTCTGCTAACATCCACTTAGACTTCTACAAGGCCATGGGTCAAAAGGACTTCAGAGTCTGATACACTTTAAGGTACATACAAATCACCTGGTGATATTGATAATTTGCATATTTGGATTTGGTAGGCCTGGTATTTTAAATTGCTAACAAGCTCCCAGGTGATGCTAATGTTGCATATCCATTTACCACACTTGGAGTATGCAGAGGCCTGTGGTCCTATTGTCTCATTTTATGGGGAAATAGAAGCCCAGATTGCCTAGTGTTAAATTCGCATTATGTGTTTTATGTGTTTGTTGACACTATATTATATTCTCTATCCAGTGCTTTACTGTGTATATAAATTGTCTTTATGCTTAAAATGAAGTTTCTACACTTTCTGGAGTGTTTTGACTAATTTCATTCTGCTGCCCATATATGAATTTGAGCACTAGCCCTAGGATGCCAAGTGTAAGCCTCTGACAATTATCAACATGCATGTAGGAGGGCGATGGAAAGTCTAAATGGGAAAGAATTCTAATTTTCTTTTCCAGTAAGTGAGGCTTGTGATTTTGTAGGTGGTAGAAAAGTGTTCTGTTAGGAAAGAATGTTTTTGGCAGTGTTGGTCCTCCACCCCCTAATCCAGTGGCAGGGAAATTAGTTTACCCAAGTCAGGATATGCCCCTCTCTAAGCAAGTATTTAGTATTCTGGATGATGAATCTGGTATATTGTAATAATCAAAATAACATTTTTTCAGAAGTTTAGTTAGTACATAATTTCATTTGCCGGAAGTTTTCTAGCCTATTGATTCTACAGTAAAGATTTTCAAGCATGAACCTGCTCAGCTATTAAAAAATTTTATTAGGCATGACCAATAATAATGGTGTAAGTAGTTTTCATACAGTATAATTAAGGGTAGGTGCATCTAATATAGCTTTATTGTTGTATGACTGAATTTTGAAGGATGAGATGTAAAATAGATTTAGATTTGAGGGAAGAAAAAGGTAGGGTATATCATTTACTGAGTGTCTACAATGTTTGGTTGGTGCATAAATTTATACTTGAGCTGTATGACTGACTCATGTAAAACTGGTGCAAAAACTATTTTGCAAATGAGGAAATTGAGGTTCAAAGAGTTAAGATGATTTAGAAGTGTAATTCCTCAGATTCTAAAATGTATGCCCATTTTATCTATTCATACTATAGCCTGCCTCTCCTCTCTCTCTCTCTCTCTCTCTCTCTCTCTCTCTCTCTCTCTCTCTCTCTCTCTCTCTCTCTCTCTCTCTCTCTCTCTCTCATGTGCCAGTCCTGGGTGCTGTCTCTGAGCTCTTTTGCTCAAGGCTAGCACTCTACCACTTGAGCCACAGCTCCATTTGCAGCTTTTTTGGTGTTTGACAAGCGATAAGAGCCTAATGGACTTTGCTGTTCAGGCTAGCTTCGAACTGTCATCCTTAGACCTTAACATCCCGAGTAGCTGGGATTACAGGCATGAATCACCAGCCCCTGGCACCTTTTTCTTTGTTGTTTACTGTGATCTGAGACACTCAGAGTGATTTGCAAAGAGATTGGTGATTTGTGATACTTAATAGTTTGTTTTAGGTAGTAAATCACTTTACTTATCTAGGACTGTAAAATGGACAACATTGTACCTGGCCTCCCTCACAGTTTTGTCATGAGATTCAACAAATAATAATTGTGAGGGCACATATGTATACAGCCCTTTCCTCACTCTATAACATGTTTAAGACATCTTCATACAAAACAATACCAAATTATCCTTTTTCCTCTCGTAATCTTTTTTCTCAAGCTACAGTCTCTTCTTCTCCCCTTTCTAAGCAGCCTTGTATTGGTCTAACATTTCAACTCTATTTTAACTGCTTTCAGAACACTTCCTTATGGTCCATATTCTGGACAACTGGGATGTTCCTAATCTCTGTATATTCATACCTCTCCTCTTTCTCTAGGCTTGGCCTTTTTTTGGTTCAAAATTAAATGTTTTTATTTGCTTTTAGTAAACTTGTTAACATTGTATTACTGTTACTATGTTTTCGTCTTGAAATTAATACAAACATTAATGCTGTAACATATCCAATTGAAGTGCTGATGATAGCAGAAATGGACATATGTACACATACTTCTGTTTTATAAATATTTGACAAAATAACAAATTATTTTTATTGTCATTATAAGGTGATGTGCAGAAGGGTTACTATTTCTTTTTAAAAAATTATTTATTTGTTGTCAAAGTCATGGTCCAGAGGGGTTACACTTTCTTACATAAGGCAATGAGTACATTTCTTATCAATTGTTACTATTTCTCAAGTCAGGTAATGAGTGCATTTCTTTATTGGCAATGTCACCCCTTCCTTTGCTCTCTCCCAGTTTGGGCCTTTCTTTACCTGAAAGCTTTTTTGTCATTTAGGTCCAGATTGAATATTAACTTCTTCTGTGAAACTATCATCCAACCCTGACTTTTCATTACTGTTTTAATTCAGGCCGCTATGATTAAGTGGCTACAGACTGGATGGCTTAAACAATAAATAAATATTTATTTATTTATTTTTGCCAGTCCTAGGCTGTGAACTCAGGGCCTGAGCACTGTCCCTGGCTTCTTTTTTGCTCAAGGCTAGCACTCTGCCACTTGAGCCACAGCGCCACTTCTGGCCATTTTCTGTATATGTGGTGCTGAGGAATCGAACCCAGGGCCTCATGTATACGAGGCAAGCACTCTTGCCACTAGGCCATATTCCCAGCCCCTGAATATTTATTTTCTCGTGTTGCAGTCTGGAAACTCCAAGATCAAGGTACCAATGGCTTTGATAACTGGTGAGACTCTACTTCTTGGCTTATAAACGACTGTCATTTTCTTGTATCTTCAAGTCGTGGAAAGGGATAGGAGAACTCCTACTGTTTGACCCACATCCCCAGCCCTGTCTGAAGTCTTTTACAAGGGCAGTAATTCAGGAGAGATCTACCCTTATCACTTAATCACCTCCCAATGGCCACTTCTACAAATACCATCACAGGTTAGAATATCAACATGTGAATTTGATGGTGGGGAGATACTAACAGTTGCATCCACAACAAGTATTCTACCTTTATTAAATTGTTTTTCATGTTTGTATGTTATTTTTATAACTCTGCATATAAGCACTTCTATGATAGGATCCATGTTTGTTTTGTTGTATCTCTTTCCTAAAATAAGCATTACATAGTGGTAAGTTTGTTGTATTACCTTTAGAGTCTTCCTAAGGAAAGCCTATTCTTTGTCAAATTGAATATAAGTGGGATTGAAAAGGCTCTCTTGTGTATCAAGTACTGATTACTTTCTATAATAATATTTTTGTTTGAGATATATAGTGATTATTGAGGACTCACCAACTAAAGGAACTTTCAAGAATGTAAAATGAGGGGCTGGGGATATAGCCTAGTGGCAAGAGTGCCTGCCTCGGATACACGAGGCCCTAGGTTCGATTCCCCAGCACCACATATACAGAAAACGGCCAGAAGCGGCGCTGTGGCTCAAGCGGCAGAGTGCTAGCCTTGAGCGGGAAGAAGCCAGGGACAGTGCTCAGGCCCTGAGTCCAAGGCCCAGGACTGGCCAAAAAAAACAAAAAAAAAAGAATGTAAAATGAAGTCCCACACTGAGATAACCAAAGGTAGAACTAACTCTTAAGAGATGTAATGAGTTAAGTTCTTATGACAGATGATTTTTTGATGATTTAGTTTCTTTTGTTGTTATCTTTTGAATGTTATTCCTACTAGGTGTCCAGAATTATGTGACAGTATCTTCTGATTGAATGTAACCTGGCATATTGATTGTGTTATTATGCATGTATACGTGTACAGTCATTCTCTTGTGTTGGGTGTAATGTAATTATAATTTCAGTGGGCAAGACCCGATTTCTTTTAAAAGTCATTAACTCTACCAGGTGGTTGAAGTCAGGAGAGTTGAAATCATTTGCTCAAGTTTAATTGTGACAGAATCAAGACTTGAACCCAGATCTACTCAACTTCAATATGTATTTCTCCTAGGAATGCTGCAGAGAGATTGAGTTTGGTCAAGTGTTTCTGTCTTGTTTGTGGTAAATGGTGTTTTAAAACATTCCTTTCTGATTGCAGCCCTGCCTTGGACAAGACACTACTGAATCTCGAGGAGATGCCACTGCCATTATCACCCCAAACTTCCAAACCAGAGACTGAGAACATTCAGTTCAGCAAAATTATGCCCAGTGACCATGACCAATCTAAAAAGGTTAGAGCAAGCTGTCTTCTCTATGTCTCATGCAGTTTCCTTCTATGTTCGACTACCTATGAATTCCTATTCTCATCACTGAATCTTTCTTTTTCTTTTTAAATACTGGAGTATGAAGTCAGGGCCCAACACTTTCTAGGCAAGTTCTGAACTGCTTGTGTTAAGCCCTAGCCCTTTTTGCCTTTTATGCTCAGGTTGACCAGGATTGTAATCTTCCTGTTTAGGCTTTCTGTATAGCTGGGATAACAAATATGTACTACCGTGCCCAACTTTATTGGTTAAGATGAGATTTTAAAGAACTTTTCTCTCAGGTGTCTCAGATAGCTGCTAGCATGTACAAAGCCCTGGGATCTATCCCTAGCACCAGAAAAAAAGGAAAGTGAATTCTTCCCATAAAAAACAAAACAGTACTCATTCTCATTAATATTATGTCTATGTAGTTTCTCTGAGAAGCTCTAAGCATCTTGCCAGGAGGCTGTAGTACATTTTGTGGCAAATGTGAAGATTATAACCGCAAATATATTATTTTGGAAATGCAGGTTGTTGTACATCCCTAATTTGAAAAATCCAAAATCCAAAATGCTTTAGTCTAGAACTTCTTGAGTGCCCATCTGACTCTGCAAGTAGAAAATTCTACAGCTGATCTTGTGATTGGTTTTCTCTCAGTGAAGATAAACATTTTAATCACTTTGGCTTTTGTTTTACTAAAATGATCTTCATGGAGGGTTCATTTTTTCCCATGAGGTTTATAATCAGATTATATACTTTTTAAAATAACTATTTCTGAGGCTTAGGGATATGGGTTGAATGGTAAATCATTTGTCTAGCAAGGGTGAGGCCTGAATTCAAATCCTGGTACTGCACACCCCCAAACCAACCCATTTCTTCCCATTTACTGTTTGTTTGTTTTTCAGTCATGGAGCTTGAACTCAGGGCCTGGTCACTGTCAGTGAGTTTTTTTGGCTCAAGTCTAGTGCTCTACCACTGTGAGCCACAGCGCCTCTTTTGGTTTTTTGGTGGTTAGTTGGAGATGAGTGTCTCACTGACTTTCCTGCCCCAGCTGGCTTTGAACCACTATCCTCAGATTTCAGCCTCCTGAGTAGCTAGGATCACAGGCATGAGCCACCAGCACCTGACTTCATTTACAGTTTATACAGACTTATTTTTTGGTAGTAATGGGGTTTGAACTTGAGGCCTTGGGCTTGCTAAGCAGGCTTTTGCCACTTTTTGATGCCAACCTGGGCAGAAAATGTCTGAGAGACATCTACAATTAACCAGCAGAAATCTGGGCTAGAGGCATTGCTCAAATGGTATAGTACCAACCAACATAAAAAATGCCAAGTGAGCTTAAGCCTCCTGAGTTCAAAACCCCTGAAGAGTATTGCGTATTAATCCTTAGGTACACTGGAAATTTCAATTTTATTGATGTGAAAATTGTGGCTCAGAGTTTAAGTGACTTGTCTGTGATCAACAATTAGTTAACAGCTGACTCTGGAATCCTATCTAGGTTTGACACTATTGTCCTTATTGGAAATGTCTCAAATCAGCTACTTTAATGTAAGAAACCCTTAAATATTTGTTAAATTATCGAATTGATTTACTAATGACTTACTGTGGTGATAATGATTAATCTTGCTTAAGATAACCTAACCATAAACATGAAAGGAGGAAGGGAAAAATTGGCTTCATTAAGCTATTTTGTCCCTTCTGAGAATTATAGTGAAGGTCATCTTGTCTTATTCTCCTTTAAAGTTATTTTAAAGTAGTTGTACAAAGGAGATTCAATTCAGCATGTCAGTTTATGAGTATAATGGATGTTGATCAGTGTCACCCCTTTCATCATTCTCCCTGCTATTGATCTCAACCCAGCCCATCCCTTTAAGTTACTCAGTTCCATTTTCACATATGTACATTGAATATTATGACTGCATTTGCCTACCCTTTCTCTCTACATTCTCCGCTGTTATCTTATCTCCATCATCAGTGTCTGTCTCCTTTGGGGTCTCTATAAGAACCCTGAGTGCTAAACTATCATTTTGTTGTAGCTTATGGAGTTTATTATATGTATCCTGTTACTTGGAGATTGTGTCATTTCTTCAAGCCCTGAACATGACCAGAAATTTCTGAAATGGCTATTTACAATTGAATTTATTCATTTATAACTTTTACTTTTTCAGAGGGAAGAGAATTACCAAGCAAAAATGTCTTCTTCACCTCAGAGGACAATAAAAAAGAGATCAGCTTTTGATGATCTCACTAACGTGAGTATGCTAAGTTAATTATTTGCTATGGTTTTGAATAGATCCTTGAGGGATCTTCCTAGTTTTCTATACTCTGATCCTCTCTGGATTGTTGAGAGCAGAATTTATTTGTATTCAGTGGTCTGATTTCAGAAACTATAGGCGCTCTTCCTCTGGCTTATGTCATTTGGGTCAGTTGGTGGAGTTTTCTGGGGATAGCAGAGTGATCAACAGTTAAGAAATTGTTGATCACTATGAAAACTATGAAACATTTTATTTAGCTAAATTCCAGATGTGGCTCAGCTTTAGAGGTAAGTATTTTGGTGGAATCATTGTAGTGTAGGGCTATGTTTATCAGTTCAAGCTATTGTCTCAAATGGGCAAGATAGATATGTTTTTTTAATTGTGTAGGACTGATCTCAGTCAGTACCTCGGTTTCCCAGACATTAAATATCAGTACTGAGAGTGAAAATACACATATGTGTACTTAAGTCCACATTTACATCTATCATCTGTCTACCTATCTATATACAGAGATAACACATACGTACACACACATACCTATTGAAGAATTTGTGAATTCCACAGCTCTAGATCTAAAGATTCTTTCTTATATTTCCTACTTCATATTTATATATTCCTTCAATTCCATCAAGAAAGAACTTGGATTCCCAAGAACATCAACACATTTACTCAGTGCTGTAATACAACTAACAGTTTCAAAATTACCATATCTGTTCTTGTATCCTAAACAAACCTAACAAAAGTAGTTCTAGGTTTACTTTTATATCCACTCTCTGCAAATCTATCCTGATTGAAGTGATATGGTCAAATATTATGTTTAAAAGTTACTTGGATTTTTTGTTGTTTTTTTTTTTGCCTTTATTGTGATTATAGTATTTATTTGAAATGTAGTTAGGTCCATTTGTTTCATTTAAAGGCATAACTTTTAAATGTGTTTGTGGTAACATTATTCACAGTTCCATAATTTCTCTTACTACTTAACATGAGTGAGGATTAGAGTCTGTGGTAGAATTCCTGAAAGTCTCATGTTAAATAAATGCTACTGAGATGGAAGAGTTTTATCATAGGTAGAATTGTATTAGAGTTCTACCTTGAAAAGCTTTGGTATATTCAGATAGCAATAGCCTTCTGCACCCCTCCCCTGAATATCTTATCAAGTCAAAGTGGAATGTGTTGTTATCAGAACATCTTTTCAAATTGCCAGCCAGTTGCCTGGCATAGAGATCAGAACTACATTCCCTGGAAACACTTAGAGCTGCTGTTTAGCTAATATATGCCAGTCCTTACTTTACTGGTTATTAATTGGTTGTGAAGTATTTGGATTGTCACTCTCAGAAACACCCAAATAAGCTTTTGAGCATGGAGATGTGGGTTACAGCTTTCTTGCAAGAACCACTTATTTTCTTGCCTCAATCTCTTCACTTTTTTTCTAGGCTACTCAAAATCAATCTGTTCAGTTAAAGAAAAAAGCCAGTAAGGAGTTTGTAAAATACGGTTCTAAGAACACATATGCTCTTGGGGTAGCAAAAAACAAGGGGAGAAAAAGAAAATGGTGAGTAAGAGGGACTCAGATGGCACCATTTGGTCCCCGTTAAGAATATATTTGTTCTTTGTTGTTAATTTGTTAAATAGTTGAACAAAGGGGTTTCAGTTTTACAAGTTACTATATAAATATAGTGCATCTTGATCAATGTCACCCCTCTTATTGTTCTCTCCCATTTTCCCTGTCCAGTTCTCACTTTCAAGTTCAGTTTTTGCAAAATTTACATTGAATATAATGACGGCATTTGTTTACTCTTCCTCCCTCCATTTGTGTGCCTCCCCTTGACCTGTCCCCATGTAGAACATGTTTCAGCTTCCTGGTATTCAGTTTGTTAAACAGTTCTTTAGCTGTTCAGAGGAGTTTCACCATTAGACTCCTGCCACATATTTATTCTTAGCCTTAGTAACCCTAGGTGCTGAGATGGGCCTATGTTTGTGGTTAAAGTGTAGTTACAAAGCTCTCTCTCTTCCTTTTTCCTCTTCTCTTCTTCCATGGTTATGTGTGCATATTGGAAGAACTGTTGGCATTAAGAACAACTTTTTTCTTGTTTAGTAATTCAGTCCCTGTTTGAGTTGATTTGTGCATGGCAGTGTGGAAGTAGCTTAACTTTTCACAAACCCGGCAGCTGACTGATAGTATGAGTCTGTTTACACCGTGAGAAGATTTAAGGGAGCTTTACTCCTTGTTACTGGAGAGAATTTACTGTCCCCATGAGCTAGAAACATGTGTCTTCTTTACAGGCAACTGTTCACAAAGTTCTGCAAGTACACTGCACCCTCTTTGTACAACACCTTGTAAAAAAATTTTATGTTCAATTAATAATAAAAAAATTAGAAAAAAATTAATTAAAAAATTAGAAAAAAAAAGTTCTGCAAGTACTGTTGAGTATTTTCATCTAGGATTGGAAAAATAATTTACCCTTAGGAAAACTTTTACTGGAAGAATTAGAAACTGGAATTAAACCTTTATATATTCTTTCCTTATTCTAATAGGAATTACTTTTTCAGTCACTAAGCAATTTGCATTTGAATATATTAAATAGATGGTTAAAGCAGGGTAAGTATGGCTTCCAATGAGTTATGTAAAAGGCTGGAAACTCCAGAAAAGTAACCTGCAGGTCCACGGGCTACCCTACCAATTACCAACAGAAAGGAATCAAACCAGAAGGTTAGCATGCATCCTTAAGTGGTTTCCTGCTGAAATAGAATCCCTGGGGTTTGCATACATGTAAGACCTTAATTCTCTACATTATTTTCTTTTGAATTTATTTTACTGTTCCAGTTTTACCAGAGAAACCCTCACTAATACTACATTCTTCCCTTTAGTCAGGGTTAGTAGGGATAGTAATGATAGTACTAGAACTAGTAAATTAACCATTTATTGAGCACTCACTATAATCATAAATCATTCTGTATCTTATCTACTGAGATATAATTCATATGCCATGCAATTCACAGCTTTAACATTTTAAAACATTTCAAAAATGTACATTTTAAATGTACAAAATGTACAACTCACAGATTTTAATATATTCCTAATTATGCATGAATCACAGTTTATATTATTCTCTTGTGTGTGTGCACGCATGTGTGTGTGTGTGTGTGTGCGTGTGTGGGTGCATGCATATGTGTGCTCCCACATAGGTACTAGGAACTTGAACCCAGGTCCAGTCCTGGGCATTGTTACTTAGCTTTTATACTCAAGGCCAGTCCTCTTCTATTTGAGCCATATTTCCACTTCCAGCTTTTTATTGGTTAATTGGAGTCTCATGTACTTTCCTGCTCAAGCTGGCTTGGAACCTTCATCCTCAGACCTCAGCCTCCTGAGTAGCTAGGATTATAGGTGTGAACCACCTGTGCTTGGCTGGAATTTTTCATTAACCCCAAAGAAACTCTAAAACTTTAGTCATCACCTCTTAATCTCTCCATCCTTCCTTGCTCTACACATTCACCAATATATTTTCTGTCTCTACGAAGATTTCTTTATTATAGGCATTTTATATAGACAAGATTATGCAACATATACCTTTTTGTTTGTTTGAGTTTTTAAAGGTTCATAATGTAGCAGATGTTAGTACTTCATTTCTTTCTATTGCCAAATAGTATTTTATTACATATTTATTTACCATATATTTATGCATTCATTAGTTGATGGATATTTGAGTTGTTTCTACTTTTTGATTACTGACAATGGTTAATACTTGTTTCTAATTCTTTTGTATTAAATGCTCATGTATTGGTCTTTTTATTTTAAGTTGGAAGAGTTCTTTATATATTCTGTACAAGTTCTTGAATTTTAAACATTTTTATTTATTCCATGGATTCCTTTCATTTTGCTGAAGCACACAAATTCTTAATTTTTATTAAATTTCACTAATTTTTTGTTATTGCTTAGATCTTTGATGTCATATCTAAGAAACTACTGTCAGATGCAAAGTTACAAAGATGAATATTTTTCTCCTCTGTGAGTTTTAAAATGTCAGCTCAACTTAGGGTTTTTTTTTGTTGTTGTTGTTTTTGTTCTTGGGGCTTGAGTTCTGGGCAGTGGCGCTGAGCTCTTTTGCTCAAGGCTAGCACTTTGAACCACATTTCCACTTCCAATTTTTTGAGTGGTTAATTACAGATAACAGTCTCACAAGGACTTTCTGCCTGGACTGGCTGGCTTGGAACCATGATCCTCAGATCTCAGCCTCCTGAGTAACTAGGATTACAGGCATAAGCCACCGGTGCCCAGCAACTTGGAACTTTTATATCAACTTTATTCATAGAGCCAACCTGTGTGACTTAACAAACCTCTACATTGCCAACTGTTGTAGGAATCATATTCCTTCTTACATGTAACAAAATATCATATTCAACAATGAGTTCTGGGTTGCAAAAGAGGGTTTACTGTTTGTACCTGTCTATAAGAAAAGACTTTTGAATAAAAACCTACGTTGAGTTAATTTTTGTTGTTTGTTGGTGGCTAGTGGTCTAATGTCATTGTTTTGCATGTAGATATCCAATTTTTCTAGCACCATTGAAAAGATTAGTCTTTTTTTTCTTTCTGTTTTTTTCTGTTCCTTTTTTGTTAATTTTTAAAAATTAGTGGCAATTAATCATACAAGGAAGTTTATTTTACTTACCTTATTTTAAGTTTTCATTTTAATATGGTTCATTTATGTATATAATATGTCATGATCATAATTCCCTCCATTGTTCTCCCTCTTCCCCACCCCCATCTCAAACCAGTCTGATTAAGTGTCCTAGTTCTATTTTCACACATACTCATAAAATTTTTTAACTATATTCTCCCTTTTTCCTTCTGCATTTGCTTGCCTCCCCTCTACACCCTATACAAGACATGGCTTAACTTTTTTCTCCTTAATTAAATGCCTTGGCATTCTTGTAAAAAATGAATTCACTGTAAATATAAGAGTTTATATCTAGACTCTCATTTTTCTTCCATCTATTTCTAGGTCATTATCATTTTGCCCATAGGATTACAGGTGTGACTCAAGTGATAGGGTGCCTGCTCTGCCACGAGTGATAGCAAGCATGTGACCTTGAAACTCCCCTACTGCAAAAAATAAAGTCATAATCATTAAGCCAGGACTGTTCTGTCTTGGTTAGTATAGCTTTGCAGTATACGTGTGTGTGCATGTGTGTGTGTGTGTGTGTGTGTGTGTGTGTGTGTGTGTGTATGTGTGTGTGTAAATGGTTCTATGGATTGGGTCTGGGTATTTTCCCTGAGCTTTTTTTTTGGCTCATGGCTAGTGCTCTATCACTTGAGCCACAGCTCCACTTCCGGCTTTTTTGGTAGTTTATTGGAGATAAGATACTTATGCACTCTCCCACTCCATGGCTTTGAACTGAAATCAAGTAGCTACGATTGTAGGTGTGAGCCACTGGCACTGGTTTACGTAGTATGTTTTGAAATAGGAAAAGACCTGACAAACTGATTCTAGTCCTTTTTCAAGATAGGTTTGGGTGTTTTGGGTTACTTTCAATTTCACGTTAGAAATTAATTTTGGAACAACTTGCCAAGTTCTACAAATAAATCAGTTGAAGTTTTGGTAGAAATAATCTTGAATCTGTAAATCAACTTAAGTATTTACATTCCAACTATACTACATCTTCCAGTCTATGAACATATGATGTCTTTCTGTTGCTTAAGATCTTTAATTTCTTTTAAAATTTTGTACACTTTTCAGAGTTTAAATTTTACATGTGTGTCATCTATTTTTCTAACATCTATTTTGTCTTGATACTATTGTTAATGGAATTATTTTCTCAATTTTATTTTGAGATTGTCTGTATATCGAAATGAATTTGATTTTTGTAAATTGAACTTGTATCTTAGAATCATGCTGATTTCTGTTATCTATTAGTCCACAGTTTTATGTGGATTCCTTAGGATGTTCTAGATAAGATGTTACCTGCTAATTTAATTTTTTCACTTTTTATAGAGATGCTTTTTGACTTTTTTTGTCTAATGCCCTAGCTAGAACCTTATGTTCAGTTTGAAATATCTAGAGTTGGCTGTACTTTTGTTTTTCATGATCTTAGGGTTAAGGCATCATTCTGTCACAGTAGGAATGATATTAACTTCTGGGTTTTTGTTTTGAGATACTCTTTATCAGCTTGAGGATGATGGGTATCTATTTTGATTCCTCACTTCTGAGTGCTTTCTATCATGAAAGAGCATTAGGTTTATTGGTTGTGGGGCTTGAACTTGGCCTGGTGGTGTCTCTGAGGTCTTTTTGCTCAAGGCTAGCACTCTACCACTTTAAGCCACAGTGCCACTTCTACTTTTCTTGTAAAGTAGAAATAAGAGTTGCACAGATTTTCCTGCCTGGGCTGGCTTTGAACTGTGATCTTTAGATCTCAGCTTACTGAGTAACTAGGATTACAGGCATGAGCTACCAGCACTTGGTAGTTTACTGAATCCCTCTATATATTATAGGTCTATTTGGATTTCTTTTTTTCCCTCCCTCCCTCCCTCCCTCCCTCCCTCCCTCCCTCCCTCCCTCCCTCCCTCCCTCCCTCCCTCCCTCCCTCCCTCCTCCTGCTTCTTCTTCCTTTTCCTTCTCTCTCCCACTTCTCCCCTCCCCCTTTCCTCCTTTCCTTCCCTTTCTTTCCCCCTCCCAACTCCTCCTTTTCTCTTCCTCCTTCTCTACTTCCCCCCTTTTCCTTCTTCCCTTTTCCCCTTTCTTTCCTCTTCCTTCTCCTCTTTCTCCTTCTCCCCCTCCCCCTTCTCCTCTTACCTCCATTTCCCCTCTCTTTCCTACCTCCTCCTCTTCCCTTTCTCCATCTCCTCCTTTCTTCTTCTTCCTTCTCCTCCTCCTCCTCTTGTTGTTCCTTCTCCTCCCTCCTCTGCCTCCTTCTCTCTTCCTTCCTCTCCTCCTCTTTGTCCTCTTTCTCCCTTAGATTATTTCACATTTTCCTCCTCCCTCCTGTTCTTCCTCCTCCTGTATTGAGGTTTACTTAGCCTTTTCAGTCATAGCTGGTACTCTATCACTTGAGCCACACCTCTAATCCAGCTTTTTTATGCTAGTTAATTGGAGATGGAGTCTCATGGACTTTTCTGACTGCTGTGATTTCAAACCATGATCCTTCAGATCTTAGCCTCGTATGTAGCTGACAGGCATGAGCTACTATAGCACCTGGATTCTATTCTTCTTGAATAATTTTTAGTAATTTGAGTCTTTTTATATATCTATCTAAATTATTTAATTTATTATCATGCAATGAATCAATAAATAAAAATTCCATTTGAAATCTTCAGTCACTTTATACTCATCTAATAGATATTTCATTTCTTTATTTTATATACATTTTTCTTCATTACACAAAGGCCAAACTCCTAGAAATCATACATTTGCCAGTGTGCTGGGTACAACCTTCTACACTCTCCCACATTTCTCCCTCGTTGTTTATTCTCAGATCTTTCTCTTGGTCATTTCTGATTCCACTTTTACCACCTCCATTCTTTGATTTGTCCCAGGAAATTACTCTTTTGAAGAGTAATTCATTTAAAATGACATTCCATATGTCACTCTAACTGAAGCCAGTCAAAGCTCTAGATCTTTGCAACAGATGAGAGTCTATTAAAACATTTGGCAAAATAAAGATGACCTTTTATTTGGGTAGACAGAAATTCTATTATCTTTGCAATTTTTCTATGATGCCAAAGCTATTCAAAATTTATTCTTTTGGTGCTAAGGAGGTAATCTAGGGTCTTGCATATCTTAGGCAAACAGTACTACTGACCACTATTTTTTTTCAGTACTGGAGTTTGAACTTAAGACATTCCACTTGCGAGGCTGATAATTTATAGCTTGAGCCACATGGCAGTCCTCCTTTTTGCTGTTTATTTTCTTTCTTTCTTAATCCCTTATCTGTTGAACCCCATTCTGTGGGTTGTCTCTTAGTTCTGGCAATTGTTTCTCTTGGAGTAAAGAATTTTTTTAATTTAATGTATTTTCATTTGCCAATTCTTATATTCAGGTAGTTGGGGCTTTATTTAGTAAGTAATTACTTCTGACTGTGATTTCCAGGGTAGTCCCCTTAATTTTTACTTCAGAAAAATATTTCACAAAAAACTTTAGATTTAAATTTAGGAAAAAAAAACCCTTTAAAGTTTTGAGCTCTTTGACTCACTTGGAGCTGACCACTTGCTTTTTTATTTAAGGTTGGTACTCTACCACTTGAGCCACATCTCTACTTCTGGATTTTGGGTGGTTAATTGGAGATAAGAGTCACATTCACTTTCTGTCCCTGGCTGACTTTGAACAATGATCTTCATATTTCAGCCTCCTCATTAGCTAGAATTACAGGTGTGAGCCACCAATGCAGGGCTTACAGCTAATTTTTTTTATAAGGTGAGTGGATAATCAGTTTTCTCAGGACCATTTGTTGAAAGAGGCTATCTTACACCCTGCTAGGTGAGATGAGAGTTAGCAAGGCAAGTTAAACGAGTGGAGTGTGAGTATACTGTATGCACACATGCATAATGCAGGGAGGAGCAAGAACGAACAAGTCCAAAAGGGAAGTACTGCACATTAACCCATGCTTTGCACTGATTATTTAATAATAAAGAATCGTTCCTGGCTGGGGATATGGCCTAGTGGCAAGAGAGCTTGCCTCATATACATGAGGCCCTGGGTTCAATTCCCCGGCACCACATATACAGAAAACGGCCAGAAGTGGCGCTGTGGCTCAAGTGGCAGAGTGCTATCCTTGAGCAAAAGGAAGCCAGGGACAGTGCTCAGGCCCTGAGTCCAAGGCCCAGGACTGGCCAAAAAAAAAAAAAAAAAAAAAGAATCGTTCCTATGAAAGCCTGTTAGGAGGAGGAAAAAATAAAGCCTACAAAATAGTACATTGGCGACAAAGCTAAACATGTCACCAGTGTTTTTGTGAAGGATTGCAGGCCCAGCAAAGTTGGAGAGACAGCCATCTAGGCATGAGAGCAGATTTTCACTTCCAGCTAATATAGTCATGCCTGAAGGGTAGGTGAAAGTATACCTGAAGAGGCTGGTTCAAGACCTGGTTCCTACAAAACCAGTTCATTCACATATTGTGATTAATTTCAGAATGTTTTAAACATCCTTAAAAGCAACAGTGTACTGCTGGGCCCTGTAGCACATGCCTATGATTCTGGCATTCAGGAGGCTGTGAGGCAGGAGGACCAGAAGTTCAAGGTCAGTCTGGGATACAAAATGAGTTCAAGTTGATTTTGGGTTACATAACAAGACACTATTTCAAAGAAAGAAAAGAAATCTCATATTTTTATATTCATAAGATATATTTATATATTTATAAGGAGTATTTTTTCTTCCCCGTCCCCCTGTGTATTCTCACTAATTTTGGATGATGTATGTAATTTGAATAATATGATTCAGTGCTGCTTGATGATTTTTGGTTGCCTTTAATTCTCTTCCCATGCTGATTTAGAGTCTTCCAGTGATTTGGTCACACTCAGTCATTGTGTGTGTGTGTGTGTGTGTGTGTGTGTGTGTGTGTGTGTGTGTGTGTATTTGATGGTATTGGGCTTTGAACTCAGGGCCTCAGATGTGTTATGCAGGAATTCTTCAGGATGAAGCCTGGCATTTGACACATTTCTATTTTAATGTTTTCCTTCTTTGGGAAACATCTCTTGAAGAGTCCAGGCTATAGAGAATGTGATTAGATGTCACCAAAGTTAGTGACCAGGATGCCTCTCTGATTACTCTTTAAACAAATAATTCAATTTCAGTCTACATCTTACCATATACCTGATACTGATAAAGATAAGTAAATGCAACTAGTGAAGAAGACTGATACTTAAGTAGACACTCACACATTGTGGATACGTATTATAATGGAAGCCTTTGTATATAGATAATGATAATCACATGTGAGAAATTATGATGTAGATTTCAGGAGAAATATTGTAGAACTTTCTTGGGACCTAGACATAGAAACTATGCAGCATATTTCTTACTTGATGTGCCATGGTTCCTCCCTCTCCCCAATCCCCTCTTGTCCTCTATTCTGTCTCTTGGGCTGAATCTCTTTTCCCTTCCATGATTTTAGTTAATGTAATAACAGAATGTGATGGTAGGTAAGAACTTAGAAACTCTATTCTTACAAAGATGTTGTTGCATTTGCAGGTGTAAGTTGGAAGCTGTACCAGTGACACATTCTACTACCTTGGTGTCAAACATAATAGAGAAACCTCTTAGTCTGAATATATCCAGCAAGTCTGAAACACCACCCACTGAAGAGGCTAAAAACTCATTCCTTTTTAAAGAGGAATGTGCTATCAAAGAACCAGCCCTTATTAAGAAGGCAACAAAGAAGTACACAAATAATGCAGAGATGTTCCTGTTAGAGAAGTTACTATCCTTGAAGGAGGAGACTGACAACGAATTTGGTACAGAACCAATGATTTGGGGGAAGAAGGCTAAAATTGAAGAGTCACTTTCCACTAAGAAGTCATTACCTTTAAGTAAGACGACATATGCCGCTGATATAATGAATCCACTGGTATTACAAAATACAGTTTCTAAAGAGAAAGCCTTCACTATGGAACCTACTGAGCAATACCTCCTTTGGAAACCACCTTCATTGCAAGAGAAGCATATTACTGAGGGATCCATCTTGCAGAAACCATTGGCTTTGCAGAAGATGAGCCTAGAAGAGTATCCCATCTGTACAGTGTCACCAGCTTTTGAGATGAAATCTACAACTAATGGGACAGCCCTCATCACAGAGCCATTATTTTTAAAGAAGGACTATACTACTGAGAAGAGCACTATTGAGGGGAAGAGATCCTATTCGAATAAGTCATTAGTAGTTCAGGAGATGGAAAGTTCTCTTACCATTGAAGAGTTCCAGAAGCCATCTCTCCTGCAAAAGCAGCAAACCAATCAAGGGCAGATGTGCATCTTGAAGAGACCATGGTCATTAGAAATGAATTTGAGTGAAAAATCTAACACTTGCCTGAAACAAACTACCTATAAGAAGAAGCATACTACCATGAAGACAACTCAGACAATGCCATTACCACTTGTAAAAAGGAAGAAACGAAACACCTGGAGGAAGCCAGGATATATTCCACTAGCAATACAGGAAGTCACCCATGCAGATAAGATACACACTAAGGAGCCAATGTTCGGGAAGTCTACCACTGAGGACGCCCTTTTTCAGAAGTCATTTGTATTTCAAGGGAAGTACAACAACTTGGAAGATAAAGTCACTGCTGAGAAAACATTATATCCACAGAAATTTCCCACTGAGAAGTCATATCAACAAGAGGCCTTGGATTTGACCAGGAAGTGTGTGCTGGAGGAGGCCACCCCCACCAAGAAGCCTGTACCTTTTAAGAAACCACAACCCTCCACTCAAGATATAGTGTCCTACATGAAACCAATATTATTGCCGACTACCACATTTGGAGAGAATTCATGTACTCAGGAGCCGTTTTCCTTTAAAGAAGAAGCCATGCCTTTAAAGAATAAAATGTGTACCACTCAGAATATGCACTCCTGTCAAGGACTGTCAGAATGGAAAGAGGAGATTGCTGAAGAAATTCATTCCTTTTTTATGAAGTCACCACTTAAGAAGAAGCCTAAAATTAAAGAGGAGGTCCTCTTCCAGGATTCAGTTGCACTTAAAAAGAATACCACTCTACAGGGCATGTCTCTCTCAAAGAAACCATCACCATTACCGAAGACCACCACTGAAGAAGAATCACATGGTAAGAAACCCATGGTTTTTCTGGAGAATCCTATAATTGAAAAACATTTTGTTCAGGAACCATTTTCTTTCAGTGATAAGCCTGATAAAGAAGAGTCTTGTTTTCTGAAGGCATTCAACTTTCAAGAAAAGATTGATGCAAACAATGACTTTCTGAAAAAGCAGCTGGATTTTCAGGAGAGTCCTACCATTGAAGATGATTTACTTTTAAATAAGCTTTTACTCTGGAAGAACATGCCTTCTGCTCAAGCACCAATAAGCCTAGAGGGGCAGTTATCTTTAAATAAGCCCACTTTTCAAGAGCAAATCTTAAAGAAGCAGTTGGCTTTGTGTGAGAACATTGATGATGAGTCCCTTAATGAACCACTGGACTTGAGTATCTCTGCTAGCATTGAGAATCTGGCTACCCAGATGAAACCCTGTTCCTTACAGAAGACCAGCACTGAGAAGAAGCCCTTATTACAGAAACCATTAATTCTGAGGAAGCATTCTGCTATTATGAAGCATGCTGTTATGGAACACATTACTGACACAGAGGCTCAACTCAAGAAACCTTTGACCTTAGAAGACAAATCCAACAATGAAAAGGAGGCTCCCCTAGAAGAGCCCTTAGCCTTAGATAAGAAGCCCATTCTTGAGAATGAAGACATCTTCAAAAATCCTTTAGTCTTTGAGAACTCTGTCAGTGATAAGAGAGTTTTATTTCAGGAGGCGTTAGTCATGAGTAAAAAATTGGCCTCTCAGAAACAGTCATCCCTTAAGCAGCCACTGGCTGTGGAAAATAATTCCACACATGAAGAGAACACTGTTTTCCAAGAATTGATCCCTGAAGTTGAGAGCAGCTCATGTGCATCCAACAATGACTTTTCATCTAAAGCAAGCATACCAGACACTGTTTGCATGTCTGATGCAGCTAAGCCAAGCACCACTGGCAGCACTAGTGCCTGTGAATTGAATTCACAGAACAAGCAAACATGGCAGAAGGTAATTATCTCTCTTCTTAAATTAGATGAAGTGTTTTTTTGTGTTCTTGGAGGTAGCCATTAGCAGAGAAATTGGTTTTGGTGCTGAATGTTGAATTCAGGGCCTTGTGCATGCAAAATACATGCTCTATCACTGAGCTGCTTTGGTTTTTGCATTTGAGCTGCATATATTAAGTTAAAAGAGATCCTTTCATCTAATGAGAGGATAATAATTTGGGGGGTTACTTCTAGTTTTATTTAATAAGATAATACAGAATCATCTCATCTTTCATATCCTAAGATTAGCCTACAATATGGGATACATTTGCCAGCCTCTTTGGCATTCTTCTCTTATAGCAAGCTGGCCTTGTAGAATATCATGACTTTTTGATTGGTGTAGTCATAAACCTAAAGCAATCATGAAGAGTTTATACCTGTAAGGATCTAGAATATTGTCCTGCATACTTGTATTTTGCAGCAGTGATAATGCTATTTCATTTGGGATATTATATCTTTGTAATTTTATCAGCATTGGAGTGGGATTCTGTCAAAGATGGGCAAAGTTGTTGGGCATGGTAGCTCAAACATGGAATTCTAGCTACTTAGAGATTAGAAGATCATGATTTGGGGCTACCTCAAGCATAGAAGATAATGAGACTCCTCTTTCAACAAATAGCTTGGCACAGTGACATTCACTTGTCATTTCAGTGACAAGATGAAGCACAAACAGGATTGCAGTCTGGGCTAGCCTGTGCATGAAGTGAGAACTTAATGTTGAAAATAACCAATACATAAAGGGATTAGCAGAGTAGCATAAGTAATGGGGTATCTAGCTACCTAGCAAGCATGAGTCTGAGTTCAAACCCCAGTAGTGTTGTCCCCCAAAATAAAGTTGGGCAAAGGTCACAGTGGCAACTCCTAAGGGACATGGTCCTCAAGTTGTAAATTACAGGACTGAAGGGATGAAAATTAACAACAGGAGCATAAATACTCTTCTTACGGGCAAAACAGCCTGTCAAAGTATAGAACAGAATGAATGGCTACTAAGATCAAAGAATTGAATGAAATATAACAAGAAACATAAGCAGGCAGGTGGTATAGCATAAATGAAATAATAAAATAATTCTTAGGCTTGAGCCTACCTGTAAATATGGTGCCTTGTTCTGAGGAAGAACAGGCATATATTAGGCATTTTTGTGCATGCCAGTACTGAGGCTTGAATTCAGAGCCTGGTCAAGGTACCCTAGAGTTTTTGTTCAAGTCTAGAACTCACTTGAGCCATAGCTCAACTTCTGGCTTTTTGCTGGCTAATTTGAGAAGAGGTATCATGGGCTTTCCTGATCAGGGTGATTTTGAACCATGGTCCTCACAGCTCCTCACAGCGCAGTCTCCTTAATATAGCTAGGACATTATAGGTGTGAACCATTGGTACTAGGTATTTGATTGCTCAGCAGTTATAATGAATGCAGGGCAATGAGGTACTCTGTGACACATGAGGCTTAAGAAGCCTTAGTAGAATAAGACTGGGTAGAAAAGAGTCATTCTTGATATCCATGAGCTATATTTCCTTGGTCTCCTTCTAATATGTCCTTTTGGTGACATTTTTTAAGCAGAAAGATGAACTGGAAGCTACTGAAGGTGATAATAATGATTCGTTTTTCAACTTAGAATATGCTGAGGATATCTTTGCTTACTTGAAGGAAAGAGAGGTATGTATGTATGTAGGTAGGTAGCTGGGCTTGGAAAATAATTTCTAATCTTATTTCCTCATCATTATGCCCTTCAGCATGAAATTTGAAAGGAGAAGTAATGATGATGCAGAAAAATCATAATAGCAACAACTAACATTTGCTTATAGCTTACTATGAGTGGGACATTGTATTAAGAGATTTATGGACATTATCTTACTTAATTCTCCAATAATTTCACGATGATAGAGATTATTACATCCCTTTTACATACTGGTGGAAACTTCCCAGAGTAATACAACTAGTATATATGGTCGAGCTAGTAGGATTAAAGTTTGATTACCTTAAGGTCTATTTATCAACTCTGAGATTCTACCTCACCCCAGTAAGAATGTCCATTATCAAGGTCTATATATCAACATGTAGAGTTGCTGAATAAATAGTTTCAGATAGCTGGGTACTGGTGACTCAGGCCCATAATCCTAACTACTTGGGAAGATAAGCATGGAAGGATTGTGATTCAAGGACGAAAAATTAGTGAGACATCTTTCTCAACCCATAGCTCAGTGCAATAGCACACACCTGTCATCTTAGCTTTGTAAAGGATTAGATCAGATGGATTACCATTTCTGGATAGCCTCAGGCAGAAAAAGTTGCACAATTACATCTTAACAGAAGGAGTTGGGTATGGTGTTTGCACCTATCATCCCAGCTACAATGGAAAGCCTAAAATACGTTGCAATCCAGAGATGTAAGACTCTGTCTTTGAAAACAACTATTCCCAAAATGCTGGAGGCATGACTCAGTGACAGAGCACCTGCATAACAAGCAGGAAACCCTGATTTCTTCTCTAGTACTACCCCAAACAAAACAACAATAACAACAGAGTCTCAGACACATAAATTATCAGGTAGTATTTTTTCTAAACAGCTATTTTTCTTCTCTGTGAATGTTCACATTCTTTGTTTCAGTCCTCCAACCTACAGATTTCTTTTCCCTTTGAAATCTACCAGTCGCCTTTACCAATTGTATTTATCATCTCCACATTTTCTTCTTTCTTAATGAGACAGTTAAGAGCTAGATATTTACCAAGTAGAATTTTTAGCAGGCCTGTGTAATAAGATGTGTAAGTATTTCATCCTATACAAACAGAAGACAATTGACTTCAGAGTCCATGCTTTTCCTAGTACACAGATACTCCTCAATTTATGAGGGAAATTATAAACAGATAAACTTATAGGTTAAAATATCCTAGCTGAGCAACAGTTCACTGCATATATACATATATACATACATACATACATACATACATACATACATACATATATACATATATACACAGTTTACTGTATGTAGAATATAAGTTGGTTTCTCTTTATGATGGCTTGGTTGACTGCTGCTGCTATTTAGAATTGAGAGAAAGAATTGTACTACATGTCATTTAAAATCCTGAGGTACAGTTTCTACTGAATATGCATTACTTTTGCCCCATCATAAAATTTTATTTGTTTTTTTGTTATTATTAAAGTGATATAAAGAGGGGTTACAGTTGTATAAGTCAGGTAAAAAGTATATTTCTTTTTGGATAATGTCACCCCTTCCCTCAAGCTCTCCTAGTTTTTCCCTCCTATCCACCCACAAGTTGTATAGTTCATTTTCAACGTAGTGTCCAGTGAGTACCATTGCTGCATTTGTTTACCCTTTGTCTCTCCATTTCTGTGCCTCCCCTTACCCTCCCAAAGATATATAAATGAACAAACAGAACAAAAGGAAAGAAAACAAAAACAGCAAAAAAGAAAAATCACTCTTGTTTTCATTTCTGCAGTTCATTTTGACAAATATTACTTTTATGATCAGATGCACATAGGCATTGTGCTTTTCTGTTCCTCCTTTGGTCTCACTGTGTGTGAATGCCTAGAGACATGTATAATTTATTATGTCTTGATACTTTAGATCTAGTTTCTTTATATGAGAGAAAACATGTACTGTTTGTCTCTCTGAGCTTGGTTTATGTCATTTTTACATGATTTGTTTTAGGTCCATCCTTTTTCCTGCACATGACATGTTATTCTTTCTAATGGCTGTATACAATTACATTTTGTGCAATTTTTTGCATCCATTCATATACTGTAGGGCAACTGGGCTGTTCCCACAACTTGGCTATTGTGAATAGTGCAGCATTGAACATGGATATGCAAGTGTCTATTTGGTGTTTTGGCTTGTGATGTTTTGGGTAGAGGCCCAGGAGTGGTATGACTGGGCATCATAGGAAGATTTATGTTTAGTTTTTTGAGGAACCTCCAGACTGCTGTCCAGAGTGGTTGTACTAGTTTACATTCCCACCACCAGTGAAGCAGGGTTCCTTTATCTCCCACATCCCTCCAGCATTTGTTATTCCAATCACAATGTTGGCCAGTCTAACTGGGGTGAGATGGAATCTCAGAGTTTTTTTTTTTTTTTTTTTTTTTGGCCAGTCTTGGGGCTTGGACTCAGGGCCTGAGCACTGTCCCTGGCTTCTTCTTGCTCAAGGCTAGCACTCTGCCACTTGAGCCACAGCGCCACTTCTGGCCATTTTCTGTATATGTGGTGCTGGGGAATCGAACCCAGGGCCTCATGTATATGAGGCAAGCACTCTTGCCACTAGGCCACATCCCCAGCCCTCAGAGTTTTTTTTTTTAATTTGCATTTCCTTTCTAATCATAAAATTAAAAAATGTTTAAGCATTGTAAAATGGAACTACCTGTACCTTAGAGACAATTCTCTGTTTCTAAAGATGGAAGCCTTGGCTCAGAAGTAAAAGTTTCACTTGGGATCTTGTTAGCAATGCATAAACCTAGCCTTACCTTCTAAATAAAAATCTGATGTTACAAGATTTCCAAATAGTGTTATATGTGTGTTAAAGTTTGAGAGGAATTGCTGTATAACAGGCAGCCTGAGCACAGCATGGCATTGTGCTTTAAACAGAGTTGCATATAAAGCCCAGAACTTGTTTGGTGTTTATCTATAAACACTGGTGTATTCTTTCTTGAAAGATTTCTTTTGGGGCTGGTAGAGGGGCTTGAACTCAGGGACTACGCACTATCTTTTAGCTTTTTTCATTCAAGGCTGGCAATCTACCACTTGAGTCCACCTCCACTTCCAACTTTTTGGTGGTTAATTGAAAATAAAAGTCTCACTGACTTTCTTGCCAAGGCTGGCTTAAAACCATGGTTTTTAAGAGCCTTAGATTTCAGCCTGTTGGGTAGCTAGGACTGCGGGCATGAACCATTAGAGCTTGGCTTGACACTTGAATATTTTGTGTGTTTATTTCTCAAGTATACTAGAACTCGTCTAGAAATAGATACTTGGATCTGTCTATATCTGTTATCAGTTGAAAATAATGGGTTAGAACTGTGAGAGAAGTTCATTGTTAAATTGAAATTTGAACTGCAAGAAGAACTTCTAACATTTCCTTCTCATTGTCACCAGGAACATTTCATACTTAGAAATTACATGGACAAACAGACAGATCTCACCAGTGATATGAGGGCCCTTCTTGTGGACTGGTTAGTGGAGGTACAGGTAAGCCTGACAACTGCTGCCTTAAGGAGCTATTGTTCTCTTTCATGTGTGGCCCAGGCACACATATTTAAAAAAAATTATTTTTATTGTAAGGGTGATATACAGAGGGGTTACAGTTGCATAGGTCAGGTAATAAGTACATTTCTTTTTGAACAGTGTGTCACCACTTCCCTCATTTTTCCTCAGTTTTTTCCCTCCTCCCCCAAGTTATATAGTTCATTTTCAACATACTGTGTAGTGAGTGTCATTGCTGAATTAGTTCATCCTTTGTTCCCCTATTTGTGTGCTTTCCCTCACCCTCCCCCAAACAGTTAAACTTACATACAAGACAAAAAAATACAGAATTCAAAAATAATGACAAAATAGGAAAAACAAAAGAAATCACAAAATGTAAAGTAAAAACACCCATCTATGATCATATGCAAATAGCTATAGAGCCTTTGTAATCCTGTCCTATATCCTCCTTTGGTTTCACTGTGTGAATGGTTAGAGTCCTGCTTAATTTACCATGTCCAAGTGTAGTTTTTGTCTTTTATCATCCATTGTGTTTACTTATAGCTTTATAGGCAGTCTAATTACTACAAATGAGGGAAATCATGCACCCTATGTTTCTTTGGGTCTGTCTCTACTTTGCTTAATATAATTATTCCAAGTCTTTCCATTTCCTTATGAATGGGGCAATGTTATTCTTCTTGATGGAAGCATAGAATTCCATTGTGTATCATACCTCATTTTCTTGATCCATTCATCCACTGAAGGGTGTCTTGGTTGTTTCCATATCTTGGCAATGGTAAACAATGCTCCAGTGAACATGGGTTGTGCTGGTAGCTTTACCCAGGCACACATATTTTATAAAGTTCTATAAGATACATTAATTTACATTAATGTGTAGTTTAGTGTATCTTTTCATATGTGAATATAGTCTATTTTATCATATGCCTGACATTCCCACCGTGGATCTGTTTTCTTTAATTTTGTCTGGTGTAGTATGAGTTCTTTTAATCTAAAGGCTCAGTTTTTGAGATTTTTTTCCAGTCCTGGGGCTTGAACTCAGGGCCTGAGCACTGTCCCTGGCTTCTTTTTGTCAAGGATAGCACTCTACCAATTGTGCCACAGCACCACTTCTGGCTTTTTCTATATATGTGGTGCTGAGGAATTGAACCCAGGGCTTCAAGTCTAAGAGGCAAGCACTCTACTGCTAAGCCATATTTCCAGCCTGTTTTGTGATATTTTAGCAGTTGTTTCTCTAATACTATTACCCTTCTATCTTATTTCCCCTTTTCTATTAATTTTTCCTACAAATACTGTGACCATGGCTAACTTTCAGTAGATTGTAGAGAGGGATCTGATCTCTTCGGTATGCTATGAACTCCTCCTGATGCCCAAACAGTTTACGAATGGTTCATGACAAAGCCCTTTCTGGCCATACCCCATTTTCCTGAGTAAAGGGCTCTCTACACTGGTCCCTGGTATCATCAAGTGATGAGTATGCCACATGCAGGTATGCAGCCATCAGCAAGGGAGAGTCTGACTGTTCCAGGTCAACCAAGGCTCTTTCACTGCTCCTAGAGTTTGCCTGGGTAGAATCTTGACCTTTTTCTACTTGAGAAAAGAAGGAGAACATGTTTTCATATTCTATTCACTGTCTCAAGTTTTTAAAAAAATTGTTGTCGTTGTTAGTTGTAGGCCTTGAAATCAAGTGCTATCCCTGAGATGTTGTTTGCTCAAGGCTAGTGCTCTATCAAAGCCATAACACCACTTCAGTTTTCTGGTGGTTAATTGCAGTTAGGAGACTCATGAACTTTCCCATCCAGGGTGGCTTTGAACCACAATCCTCAGATCTCAGGCTCCTGAGTAGCTAGATTCACAGACATGAGCCAGTGGCACCCAGCATCTTTCAAGATTTCAGTCACCATCTAAACTTTCTGTTTTGGGAGAATTTCTTAAGGTAGCCTTTGGAATTATTTGTTTGGTTTGTGGCATTATCTAATATAATGTCCAGTATATTACAATTTTTTTGGTGCTTGTACTGGGGCTTGAACTCAGGATCTGAGCAATGTACTTTATCTTTTTCACTCATGGCTACTGTTCTGCCATTTGAACTACAGCTCCACATCTGAATTTTTTGGTGGTTAATTAGAGATGTCTTAAGGGCATTCCTGATCAGGCTGGCTTTGAACCTCGATTCTCAAATCTCAGTCCCCTGAGTAGCTAGGTTTATAAGCATGAGCCCATCTCTTTCACATTTAAAAAAATTAAGTGATTAATTTTTATCAGAACCAGTCCTCCTGGATTACAGATAATGCTCTTTTCATAGATTTTATCTTCTTTTAGATCTTGAAATATAATTTTAGATGTTTAATCCAGTTCTTGAAAATGAAAAGCTTATATTTGTAGATGCTTACTGATTCCTAAAATGTTTCTATTATAAAAATTAACATTTTTTCATATAGCTGGTTAAGTTACCCATTTTATTCATCTTTACAGAAGATACTCTTTGAGATAGGTTAGATTTTTTTTAATCAGATTTTTTTTCAATCAATTCAAGGCCAGTCAGTTTTCAGATTTAATTTTTTTCCTTTTTTGCCAGGTTGAGGCTTGAACTCAGGGCCTGGACACTGTCCCTGAGATTCTTTTGTTCAAGGCTAGCAGTCTACCACTTGAACCATAGCACAACTTCTTTCTTTTTCTGTTTATGTGGTACTGAGAAATCGAACCCAGGGCTTCATGCATGCTAGGCAAGCACTCTACCACTAAGCCACATTCACAGTGTAGATTTTTTTTAAATCAGTCCAAGACTGCATTTTATACATTCTATAGTTTTATTTATGACTTTCCTTTGTTTCTTCAGATCTTTGTATAGATATGGAGAATGGTTATTATGAAATATTGGGAAGAGTGCTTTTAGTAGAAGCAGTTGTAATGGAGGGAGAGAATATTGCTATAATGCTAGAGGGTTTTTTGTCCTTTGGCTGCTTTGTAATTACCTGGATCACTACTTCTTTTTTTTTCAAATTGACACAAAGATTCTAATGTGAATGCTAGTGCTGAGAGGAATGGAAACCGTATTATGCAAAGCATAGTGAAAAAGTCAAGTTATGTGGTCTGAGGTAAGAACGATTCGTAGAAGCTATAGTAACTGTCTTCATAATTGGAGGACTGCCACCAGAAGTATTATAGTACATTCAGGCAATTACAAGTAGATTAATTATGTTAGAATGGTATTATATCATATTCAAGGAGGGAAAATTACCATAACAGAAATATTTATTCAACTATTAAGGAGATGGAAACTGGGAGGAAGGAGGGTCAAGACAAGCTCAGGCAAAAAGTTAGTGAGACTCCATTTCAACAATTAAGCTAGGTGTTGAGGTTTTTGTCTGTGGTCCCAGATCAGCAGAAGGTATAGGTAGAAAGATCACAATCTGAGGATGGCCCAGGCAAAAATTTGAGAACTAACCTGAATGATAACCAAATCAAAAAGGTCTAGGGACATGGCTCCATTAGTAGAGCTCCTGCCTAGCAAGTATGAAGCCTGAGTTCAAGCCCTTGTACCTTAAAAAAAAGACTCAATATATTGTAAACAGTTATACAGATATTACCCACATATTTTGATGTTAATATTGAAAATAGTGTTATGAGTGGCCATGTTCTTATGTGGGGAAGTAGAAGAAATCTCTGTAAGTACCGACTGTCATTTATTTGCAGAAACATGACCCTCTATTTTCCTTTCCTACTATATTTTATTTCCAGTTTTTATAATAACCCAACATCATTTTTTTTTGTACTTAGGATAGTAGTTTTACCTCCTTAAACAATTCCTATCCCTTTCTTAAGACATTCCTTTGGATGGTGTGGAAAATAGAATAAAGTGTCTATATCCTAATTCTCAGAACCTGTGAAACTATTTCTTCACACAAGAAAAGGGAATTAGGGTTACTAATCAGCTGAAATTAAGATAGAGCAGTTATCCTAGATAATTTGAATGGGCTCAAAATAATCATAGTGGTCCTTAATTGTAGAAAAGGGAGAGAGAACATGATGTTATGTGAGAAAGACTTAGCTAGGTATGGCTGTTTTTGAAAATGGAAGGAGCCCACAAATTAAGTAATGTAGGCTGCCTTCAGGATTTATTTGTTTTGTTTTTGTTGCCAGTTATGGGGCGTGGACTCAGGGCCTGAGTACTATCCCTGGCTTCTTTTTACTCAAGGCTAGCACTCTACCTCTTGAGCCACTTCCTGCTTTTTTTCTATATATGTGGTGCTGAGGACTCGAACCCAGGGCTTCATGTATACGAGGCGAGCACTTTACCACTAGGCCATATTCCCAGCCCCATAGGCTGCCTTCAGAAGGTAGAAAAAAATAGATCCCCTACTATAACTTCTAGAAAATTGTTAATACAGACGTGCTTGACACCTTGATTTTTTATCACTGGAAGACCCATTTTGGACTTCTGACTTTCAGAGCTGTGTTGTTTTAAGCCATTGGGTATATGCTAATTTAGTAAAGTGGTAATAGGAAACTCATACAAATTTTCATCCATATTCCAGTGACAGAATGCCTTTTTAATATTTCATCAGAAATTTAGTATATGTATTATTAACTTGTATCCAACCACCTTCTGTTCTCATTTGCTTATGCAAACATACATCTGTTTCTTCAGTGCTTCTCAATAACCCTCTTATGGGTCATCTATATAATAGTGAATAAGAATAGTTTAAACCAGGAGCCAGTGGCTCACAACTGTAGTCCTAGCTACTCAGGAGGCTGAGATCTGAGGATTGCAGTTCAAAACCAGCCTGGTGAGAAAGTCCATTAGACTCTATCTCCAACTAATCATCTAAAAGCAAGAAGTGGACTTATGGTTCAAGTGCCAGTCTTGAATGAAAAAAACCTAATGGATAGTGCCCTGGCCCTGAGTTCAATCCCCAATACCAGCATGCACGAATACACACACACACACACACACACACACACACACACACACACACACACACACACACACAGAATATTCTATACAAAAGAAGGCCCAATGAAACAGCAATTACAAGGAGAGTGAATTCACTCAAGATATGAAAGAATTTTCCATTAAAGCCATTGAAAGATCGATTAGTCAATATTTGGATGTTTTTAAGGCAAGAGCTAGTAATACACACATTTTGTGGAAATGTTAAGAGCATTAATGTATCAGTTGAGAAGTTAAATGCAGATGGCTTTTATAAGTTCTTGAAGCCTAAGAACCTGATGGGTTATAAGTGAGAAGTATCACTGAGGACAGATGTACCTTCTGGGCATTGATAGGCAAACTGTGTCTGCACAAGACAAAAATAGCCAGTGGGATTGAGTGGAAACAAACTCAGTGGTTTTGTTTTCTCCCAGCTATATATTCCCTTTGTAGTGGCTGTGTACCCTAAGATGCCTTTGCCTGATTCCTACAAAGATATTATCTATTTGATTAGATATGTGTTTGAAAAGCTTCATTCACCCAAAGTAGACACTTTCATTTTTCTGATTTAAACTAAGGTGTTTGAAACAGCATAATATCTGTAACTGTGGTTACAGGAAAAGGTCTCTTATAGTTGGTAGAGGCAAGACAAGGGAGACAAGACAATAAGAAAAGGAAAGAAGAGAATTATACTATTAATGCTCTAACTCCACTCTGACTTCTTCTACCCTATACTTACCTTCCAACCTTGCTATCAGTACTTGTACCCAATTGAGCTGTTGTCATATTATATCTAGAGCTGGGAATATGGCCTAGTGACAAGAGTGCTTGCCTCGTATATATGAAGCCCTGGGTTTGATTCTCCAGCACAACATATGTAGAAAACAGCCAGAAGTGGCACTGTGGCTCAAGTGGCAGAGTGCTAGCTTTGAGCAAAAGGAAGCCAGGGACAGTGCTCAGGCCCTGAGTTCAAGGCCCAGGTCTGGCAAAAAAATATATAAAAAATAAATAAAATAAATAAATAAATAATAAATAAATAAAGATCTAAGGAAATACATTTCTTAAGGGAGAATTTACTATGTAAATTACTATCAAATGGAGAAAGCAGAAATCTGAGTATAAGAGATGAAGAAGAGAGGGTGTATTCACCCAGGTCACTCACAGAGAAGGTAGAGAATCTCTCTGATTTGTAAGAGTGCTTGCTCACTTACCCAAATATGTAAAGACAGATAATGCTATGATCCTCAAAAGTATTGGGGAGGAAGTGGCGCTGTGGCTCAAGTGATAGAGCCCTAGTCTTGAGCAAATGAGGCTCAGGGACAGTGCCCAGGCCCTGAGTTCAAGCCCCAGCACTGGTACAAACAAACAAACAAAAGTATTGGGGATACATGCAGGTAATTTTACTTGGAGAAGCGTTTACATGCTTAGCAGAATCCCAGCTGCTTAAGACTGTCCTTGATTCCACAGTCAAGGAGCTAGACAATGTACAGATTTGTGTCCTGTTTGTATATTCCTCCAGATAAACTTTGAGATGAGTCACGAGACCTTGTATTTGGCAGTAAAGCTGGTAGATCACTACTTAACAACATCATTGTTAAAGAAAGAGAATCTACAACTTCTTGGTTCCACTGCCTTTTTTATTGCAGCAAAATTTGAGGTAAGCCTAAGGTCCTAGAGAGAACTGATCACATGTCTAAAACAGGGAATGAATACATATGAACACATATGTATGTGTTTTTATACACTTGTATCTACTTGTGTATTCAATTATATACAAATATTTTGTTCTGTATTTTTTTTCTATATTCTCAAATCAGAAAAGTTGATGTTGGCTGTTACAGTAGTTTATTTGTTTCCTGGCATCAGTAAAGTTCTTTTATTTCCGTTTTAAAGATGCTTTACTTGGACATGTGCCTAATTAAATGAGTATTTTAGAATTTTTCTTTGGGTCTGTGATTCTCTGCTTCACCAACTCCATTTCTCACTTAACTAGTAGAATCTTCATCTGCACATATAACAAAAAATTTCCAAATCAGAATGCAGAAGATATTTAAGAGTAAATGGTTTGGTGTGGATGGTAGTAAGTCTAAATGAATCATTTGAAGTAATTATTTTTGAAGTAATAGTATAAAAGTGGGTAGCTGGCCTATTATTCATGACCATAATCTATCCACCTAGTCTGTCTGATTCTTCCCCTTCCCTAGGTGCTGGTAATCTTGTTTAACACTCATTTTCCTTCACTTAGGCTAGTTGTATGAAACTTGATGGTTTGGGAGCAGGAAGGTAGCAACTTTGGTTAAATTTGAAGAACTTTAATCCAGATTTCTTTGTTTTTATTCTGGTACCTTTACTCTGTCCTTTGCTGACTCCTGCTCTACCTGCTCCTTCCCTCTCTCCCCTCTTTACCCCTCTCCCTCTTCATGCCCCTATCCTATTTTCACATGAAGATATACCCTACATGTCAGCCTCTGAGTTGAGCTCTGTTCAACAGAAGAAAAGGGGAGTAGGAGGAAGAGAAAGAAGGGACACTTTTTAGGCAAATCTTGGAACCAGGAGCATCATTCCTCTGGTAGACATGACAGAGGGCACCTACTAAGTTCAATGGCAAAAGGATGACTTCTTCTCATAGATCTGAGAAGTACTGAAAGACTTTCATAAGTGGAGGTGTGGAGATGAAAAATGATCTCCCCCAAACCAAGATTAAATTCCAGAGATCAAAGCATAAGACAGGACTCCCAGAACAGTGGTTCTTTCAATCCTAAGCCTCTTCTTGCTCTACCCCATGCAGTCTCTCCATCTCTAGCTCAGTTTTCTGTATCTTTATTCCTTTTTTCCCCTCCAGCAGTCCTTAGTTATTCCATTCCTTGTTCTCACCAGTATGGCAGATTGCTACTCCAAGGCCTGTTATATTACCTGTTATATTACTCTCTCACTGTAAGAGACCACCCCAGTAGGCCTTGTGATTCCTCTGGTTGTGGTGCATTCTTTGGACAGGCCTCTCCTCTCATTTCTCTGGCTTTGTATTTCAGTAAGGAAACTCGGAGAAACCAGAAGTTAGTTCTCAGAGCTGTTGGAAAGATCCAAAATAATGGCCATCTCAGATACTTTACCTTTGTTCTCCTTGGCCTTTCACCTAAAGCAGGTTGTAACTGCCTTTCCTCTCCATTTACAGGAACCCTACCCACCTTCTTTGAAGGAATTCTTGTACATCTGTGAAGATCTTTATCAACGAAACGATATGCTTACTCTGGAAGCCAGCATCCTAACAAACCTTGACTATGACATAAATATTCCCATTGCCTATAATTTTCTGCGAAGATACGCTACGGTAAGAGGATGAAAGCACATTGTTATTCTACTTCTAAGTTTTCTTTATATCCAGAGTAGCTACCAACCTTTTTGGTTAAAAGTTAGCAGTCTTAATGAAATAGAGGGGGATTATAGCTTCTGCAGCAGTGGTATGGTGTGTATGTGAATTTTTAAGAGGAAGGTGGAGTATGTAAGGAAGAAAACATTATTTGATCAAGAAAGGATGTGTGAAAAGTTTTAGGGGAATATGGGAAATATTCTCTTTCCTAACTTGGCTATTGGTTACAAGTACTATCACTTCATAATTACTCATTGTATCCTACACTTTTATCTCTGTATGCTGTATATTAGATTTTTTTCAAATAAGAAAAGGAGAAAGAGCTGTTCTGGAGCATGTAACACCTATGATGGAATCAGTGGCAAAGTCAGAGTTGGGAGACTTTAATTATTTAGTAGATAACTCCTACAGAAGAGGGAGCTGAGAGGGTATACATGTGAAAATTCAGTTAAAAACCCTAAAACTGGCCAGATGCTGGTGTCTCACTCCTATAATCCCAGCTTCTTAGGAGGCTAATCTACAGGATTGTGGTTTGAAGCCTGCATAGGCAGAAAAGTCCATGAGATTGCAATTCCAAAATAACAAGCAAAAGACAAGGCTGAAAGAGTGTATCAAGTGGTGAAGCACCAGGTAACCCAGTAAGCTAGGGAAGTGGGAGGTCCTGAGTTAAAAACCCAGAAAGAACCTTCCTCCCAAAACAAAATCCCCTGAAAGTTGGCAAATCCCAATGCCAATTTCAGAATCTGTGCTTTTGCTGTGGCGGGAGAGGTATGCTGCTTGAGCAGAGAGCCTGAAGTAGGATGACTGGAGAAGAGGTCTTTTTCCTGGTGCTGTTTGTCAAAATTGATTGTTGAACCAGTCTTATTTCTGTCTTTAGTGTCTCCAGTCCAGCATGACAACACTGACACTGTCTCGCTATATCTGTGAGATAACACTGCAAGAAAGCTACTATATCCCTGAGAGGGCTTCCAAACTAGCTGCTGGCTCTTTCCTCCTGGCCCTCTGCATGAAGAATCTTGGACACTTGGTAAATAGTTTTGGTAGGAGGAAGGGGAAGGGTGTAAATTAAGGCTATGGGGAAGTTTATGGTGACAAAACTGCCATGTATTTTCAATTAGGAATTCTTTAACACCTGGACAACTTATGGACAACAGTTTCTGGAGCAGTGGTGTTGACATATTTTATTATATTTTTCTAAGTCACAGTATTCTTCATTTCAGAAGAAATATCCCTCTCTGAAAACTATCTCTCTCTGAAAGCCTAAGATTGTAAAACAGACAAATGTGAAGTTAATCTGTTTCTCACGAGGCTGGAGAGAGCCCCTTTACCTCTGTCCCTTGCAGGTCTCTGAAAAAAGTAGGCCTCTTTTATTTTTATTTGCAATTGCATTGGTCAGGTAATGAATACATTTCTTTTGAACAATGTCACCCCTTCCCTTGATCTATCCTAATGTTTCCCTCCTGTCTCTACCTATAATTTGTATAGTTCATTTCCAGACGGTGTCTGATGAGTACTACTGTTGCATTTGTACAGCCTTTGTCCCTCCACTTCTGTACCCTCTATTCCTCTCCCAAAGACAGAGAAGTGAACAAACAAGACAAAAAGAAGAAAAAACTCTTATTTCCATTTGCTGGAGTTCATTTCGATAAATATTTTATATGATCAGAAGTATGCAGCCATTGTGCCTTTGTATTCCTCCCTTAATATCCTCCTTTGGTCTCATTATGTATGAAGGCCTAGAGTTCTGTATAATTTATCATATCCCACTGGAAAGTAGACCTCTTAAGGAACTTGGGGGATCCAGATTTGGAAAGCATTGATGCAGAGAATATAAAATAGAGAAAGTAGCTGTCCATGTATATAGCAATGTGTTTAGAGACATGCCTATTAATGGTGTTCTCTGAAGAGGAAGTGCTTGAACACCCTTTAGCCACCTACAAGTAAAACTCATATTTAATGATTTTGCAATTTTATAAAAAATGTGAGTTAAAGAAAATTTAAAGAACCTTGAATTTTTATGGCTACATAATACACAGTTTGAGTAGAAAGATTATGCTCACAAATGTAGCAACTCTTGTCCAACCATTGCTAAGTCTATCCTGTCTAGACACCCTGAGCCATTGATGATGGGAGAAACCTCTGCATGCTGTAAAAGAGCCATGAAAAAAGTTGTATGAACCTGAATAAGTCATATTGAAATTTTTTTACTTTATTTTATTTTATTTTATTGCCAGTCCTGGGCCTTGGACTCAGGGCCTGAGCACTGTCCCTGGCTTCTTTTTGCTCAAGGCTAGCACTCTGCCACTTGAGCCACAGCGCTACTTCTGGCCATTTTTTATATATGTGGTGTGGGGAATCGAACCCAGGGCTTCATGTATATGAGGCAAGCACTCTTTCCATTAGGCCATATTCCCAGCCCCCATATTGAAATTTTTGAGGACAGAGGGAATGTTTAATAAATGGCAATCATTTTGTTGAAAAATAAAAAGTCATAATGGCTTATTAGCATTTATGGAGTGTTTAAGCAGTGATCTAAGCACGTTGTATATTAAACTCATTTCATCTTTGTAGCAACCCCACAAGATTAGTACTATTTTAGTTAATTCACAGATAAGAAATAACTTCTATATCTATACAACTAATGAGAGATGGAACTAGATTTGGAACTTACAAATCTGTATACTGAAAGCTGTGTGTCCATAGCTCTGAAGTTCTGGTTTTGGAGGCTCCATGTTGAGCCATGTTTGACCCTCAGACTCTTGAAGTTTAGTGGGTCCTAAAGAGGATGTATGTGTAGTTCAGGGCAACAAACTGCCAACTAGGATAGAAATATCTCCATTTTCTAAAAACAATTTTTAGTAACTTCAAATAGTTGTTACAAGGCCATTTCAGTTTAATATATCCATTTATGTATACAATGCATCTTGATCAGACTCCTGTCTTCTATGATTTTTCCTGTACCCTAATTCAATGTTCTTATAACTGCTGGATAAACCTGAGAGTATCAGCTAAATGTCAGTCCTAATTTGAACTCAGATAGTTCTTACACACTCCTATGTGTTACTACACTGCCTCTTTTTTTTTTTTTTGGCCAGTCCTGGGCCTTGGACTCAGGGCCTGAGCACTGTCCGTGGCTTCTTTTTGCTCAAGGGTAGCACTCTGCCACTTGAGCCACAGCGCCACTTCTGGCCGTTTTCTGTATATGTGGTGCTGGGGAATCGAACCCAGGGCCTCATGTATATGAGGCAAGCTCTCTTGCCACTAGGCCATATCCCCAGCCCCTACACTGCCTCTTTTGCAGATAAGAAAGACTTAACAGGTGACTATGAGCAGAATCTTGAAAGATGAGTAGGAACTTATGAGAAGAGACATTTGAGGTGGAGGGAACAATAACTGAAAAGACAGAAGGCACTAAAGAAGGACTGTAATGTTTGGGGCAGAATAATACACTTCCTATTATTAGAACAAATTAATAAGGATGAATGATGATACCGGAATGTGAGGCTATGAAATTTTGAGGGATCTTGTATGCCATTCTAGGAGCACTCACTTTAACTTAAAAAAATGGTGCTGGGGATCAAGCCCTGAGCCTCATGCATACCAAGCAGGTATTTTTATCATTGAAGTATATATATCCCAACATCAAGATACCCCCCTCTATACTAAGGCATTATTTTAGGAAAGGAAGTGACATGCTCATGTTTTTTGTGTGACTTGGAAACAGTACTGCTATGGCAGAATAGAAGGGATGAGGGAGACTAAAAGTAGAAACACCAGGGACTAGGCTGTTACAGGCAAGATGAAGCATTGAGGGCCTAAACTGACAGTGGCAATGGAGCTGTAATCTAATTAACATGGCCAACATACTGTGCCTGATCAGCATGTCAGTGACTGCCATTTGTTGTTGATAGTATTTTTTAAACTGTATTTAGGGGAGCCTTGGTTTTTTTTTTTGTTTGTTTCTGTTTTTGTTTTTTATAGCAGTGTCTCAGATAAAAGGTAAAGTGAGGCTGGGAATATGGCCTAGTAGTAAAGTGCTTGCCTCGCAAACATGAAGCCCTAGGTTTTATTCCTCAGCACCACATATAGAGAAAAGGCCAGAAGTGGTGCTGTGGCTCAAGAAGCAGAGTGCTAGCCTTGGGCACAAAGAAGCCAGGGAGAGTGCTCAGGCCCTGAGTTCAAGTCCTAAGACTGGCAAATGAAAAAAGGTAAAGCGTTCCAAGTTGATGGGCTTCTTAAACCTCATCACTACTTCCAGATAAGATACTTAGAGAAAAAGGAGTTAAGGAAAAATAAGACAGTTTAGAAAAAAAGACACTGCCTTATAGATAAAGCCTTTTTCTTTCTCTATCCAACAAGCATATTATATCATAGGATTAAATAAATTTAATACATATTTATTTAATCATGATATAATTATTATAATGATCCTCATTTGGCAGATTTACAATCTGAAGCACTATGAGGTTAAATAACTGACTCCAGTTTATGCTGTTAGTTTGAATTTAAATTGAAGCTGTCTGCCTCTAGAACTTTTGCTCTTAAAACATTGCTATGCTACCTAGACTGTATGACATTCTTTTTTACGTTTTAAAATTTATTTATTTCTTTATTGTCAAAGTGATGTACAGAGGAGTTACAGTTTCATATGTAAGGCAGTGCATACATTTCTTATCCAACTTGTTACTTCCTCCCTCATTTTTCCCCTGCATTCCCCCCTCCTCACATTTCTCTCTACCCCATGAGTTGTACAGTTAGTTTACATCATATAGCTTTATAAGCATTGCTGTTGCATTGGTTTGTTTTTTTATCCTTTGTCTCTCGATTTTGATATTCCCCCTTCCCTAGTTCCAATACACATATGTACAATAACCAGGGCACCAAAATCACTTACAGTGATATCAGAGGTAAAACCATGGGGAAGAAAGAAAAAAGAAAAAGGCACAATTTCACATGGTATGTTGGAAATAACAACAATGATAAACCACTTGTTTCCATAACTTGGAGTTCATTTTGCTTAGCATCATCTTGTGTGTTCATATGTACATAGCTATTGAGCTATTGTGATCTTCTGCTAGGATTATCCTAGACGTGTACTAATTATTCCCAGTAAGGTAAACCATAGAGTCTATGTTTCTTTGGGTCTGACTCACTTCATTTAGTATGATTTTTTTTCTAGGACCTTTCATTTCCTTATGAATGGGGCATTGTTATTCTTTCTTTCTGATAGATTCTTTTTTATTTTTATCTGTTTTATTATTTTATTTTTAAGGTTCTTAAACTATCCTGTTCTAGTTCCATTATCTGTAAAATAGGAAGTATAAATGGTATCTATCTCTAGAGTTGTTATGGCAATTGCATTAACTTGAAAACATACAATGCTTGGAACAGTACCAGGCTCTTTAATGACCCTATTTAGGAATATTTAATTAAATTGTCAATTTCATATAAGTCATTCTTATGGTTGATTAATGCATGAAATGATGGATGTCAGAATTAGAGATGAGTAATAGCCTATAATTCTTGTTAGATGTTAAGTTGGGACTCAGAATTTGTTCTGTGGTTTGCTTGGCCATTCGCTTTAGGTCTAAGAGTGACTACATAATATCAGAGCCAGAAGCTAGTAGCTCATGTCTGTAATCCTAGCTATTAAGGGAGGCTGAGATCTGAGTATCATGCTTTGAAGCCAGCCTGGGCAGGAAAGTCTGGGAGATTCTTACCTCCAAGTAACTACCAGAAATCCAGAAGTGGAGCTGTGGTTCAAATGACAGAGTGCTAGCCTTGAGCAAAAATGCTCAGGGACTACACCAAGGCCCTGTGTTTAAGCCCCAGGACCAGCAAAAATGAAGTGAAATAAAATAAAATAAGATTACTTCAGTTCCTTATGACTTCAGTGGAGTTTAGATCACTATGTACATCTGCAACCAGGACTAACATATAAATGGTACATGTACATATAGTCATCCCAGAAGCTTGTGGTTGAAATTCTCCTAGAATTGAAGGGTGGAGAATGTCTATCCTGCCACTATGTACATCTTGGGGAATTATTGGGTACAATTATGGGACAGACATGTGTGTTTTTATGGCTTGTCTGCCTGTAGCCTGTATTGATAACTTTGGTATGGTCTGAAAATATTGTTATAAATATCCAAACGACCCTTGTCAGAAAAAAGGCTTCCTATTCCCTCACCCTAATTATTTGCTCATGTCTATTCTGTATGAATCTTTGCAATGTTTTGAATATCATCACTGTCTAACCATAGGTGAGGAGTTTGAATTTGAAATAGTATAGATGGAGGCAAGGTATGCTTAGTATAGTAGAAGTGACTGTTCATGCTTCTTCCAGATTAGTTCCCTGGAACGTCACAGTGGCTACAAGGTCTCTGACCTTCGTTGTCTGGTCAAGAAACTGAATGTACTGGTAGCTCGACAGCCATGCAACAATTTCAAGACTGTGTATAACAAGTACTGTAGCCAGTAAGTATCAAGCTCTATCCACATTGTGTTTGTGCTCATTTATGGGAAAGCTTTAAAACATTAGCATCAGAGGTATCTCACTTGAGGATCCATTTTTCACCTTCCTTTCTACTCTAGAGCTAAAACAGATAGGAAACCAAGTGCCCTATGTCTTGTTTGTCAGTGAAATCTGTTTGGCTTATTGTACACTGAACTAAACCCCCTTTTTTGCAGGGTATATTATGAAGTTGCTAAAATAGGTCCCTTGAAATTGTCGGACCTGGAGGAAATTTTACACACTGACTGATAAGAATGAGGCCCTGGCACTCTGGCAGCAGGCTGTTACCAGAAAAAAAGCAAATATACTGGATTTATTCTGTGCTTGAATTTGTTGTTTGTTCATCTTTCCTCATTTTCCTAGTTTTCTTGATATTTTCTCAAATTTCTAGTGTTGTATCTAAATGTTTCTAAAAAGAAGATGTTATTATATTTGTCTAGAAATTCAATAAAAATTGTGTTTATTAAGGTGTCTCACTTCCGCTCTTATTGCTCAGTAATAACATATATAACTCAAGAAATTAATTTTCCTGCCCAGTAAAGGCTATGTTTCAAGGACTAGCTTATCTAATTTTCTCAATTCTTTGAATGTTTTCCTGCCATGGGAAGAGAAATCACACTAAGTGCAAATTGATAGATGGGTCTGTGCCTAGTTTGAAAAGAAAGCACCTTCACTTCCCTTCCACCCCCCTCCCATGCACAAAGTAGGCCTCAGTGTTGAGAGCTGGAGTAGCTGATAATGTTATAGGGCAAATATTAGTTGGTCCTAATCTCTAGTTGCTTACTCTCTTTGATGCTTTGATAATGAAAAATAGGGATAAGGATTTGAATCCAAGTGTAGCCCCAGTTTTATAGTTAGGCAGGTTTTTAGAGTCTAAAAATCTAGAGTCTAGAAATATTTTTGGCCCTTATCTACTGCTAAGAGAAGGAATATCTAGCTGAGAAATGAGCAAGATGTCCCACAAATGCAAGTATCAACCACTTGTCCATTCTTTCATTCATAAAACCTAAGGAATCTCTTGTCTTTCTCAATCCAGTCTTCAGTGATGTGTACTGGGATAGTTACATTCATTTGCTAGGAGAGAAGTTAAAACACCCCTATACAAGGAGCCCACACTTTTATTCTTCTAGAACTTCCTATAGACAGCAAGTAATATTTGACACAGCAGTAGACCTTTAGGACTCTATTCTTTTTTTTGTATGTGTGGTGCTGGGGATTGAGCCCAAGGCCTTGCACATACTAGTTCTTTATCACTGAGTCCTACTAGCCTTTTATATTTTATTTTATTTTTTGAGAAGGTATTGGGACTTGATCTTAGGGCATAGGTATTATTCCCTAGGGTTTTGTGCTCAAGGCTGGTGCTCTACCACTTAAGCCAAACTTCCACTTTTGAGTTTTTGGTAGTTACTTGGAGATAAGAATTACATAGGCTTTCTTTCCTACCAGGGCTGGCTTTGAACTGTGATCCTTAAATGTCAGCCTCCTGAGTAACTAGGATTATATTTTTATATTGAAATAAGATCACAGTAAGTTCCCCAGGCTGGCACTGCACTTTTGATTCTCTTGTCTCAGCCTCTTGAATAGCTGGGGTTATAGGTATATACCACTGCATTCCACTGTAAAGACTCTAGTATTGTGATTGTCAACTGTGTTTTTTTTTTTTTGGCCAGTCCTGGGCCTTGGACTCAGGGCCTGAGCACCATCCCTGGCTTCTTTTTGCTCAAGGCTAGCACTCTGCCACCTGAGTCACAGCGCCCCTTCTGGCCATTTTCCATATATGTGGTGCTGGGGAATCGAACCGAGAGCTTCATGTGTAGGAGGCAAGCACTCTTGCCACTAGGCCATATTCCCATCCCGAAATATTTTGACTATTATTCCTGGGATGGACATCAATAAAGATACTATGGAGGAACACCTCTCCAATTCTGGCTTGAGACTCTCCATATGATCCTAGTCACACCACTTTTTCTGATGGAATAGGGAGTAGGAATATAAGGATGAAAAGTTGTTGGGGAGCTAGGTGCTGGTGGTTCATGCTCATTATCCTAGCTACCCAGGAGGCTGAGTTCTAGGGGTCGAGCTTTGAAGCCAGCCCATACAGGAAAGTCTGTGAGGCTATTTCCAGTTAACCAAAAAGCTTGAAGTGAAGGTGTGGCTTAAGTAGTACAGTGCTAGACTTGAGGGACAGTTCCCAGGCCTTGAATTTAAGTGCCAGTGTCAGTGCAACATGCGCGTGCGCACACACGCTCACACAAACACACGAGTCTTTGGATATCTCTGCTTTCTGTCTACTTGAATTTCCTGTTACCCTTTCAAACTTACTTTGCTTTGGAGACCATGTGCTGTTAGGCTCCCTCCTGCCCCCTGCCACCCTATTGAAGTATAATTAAAGGGTAGAGCCAGAGAGATCTGGCCTATTTGACAGTGATTCTGCTGCCATACCTAACTTTGAAGAACTGTCCTAAAAGCACAGAACTGAATGCTGATTTGTAAATCTACAGCCTCACTAAAAATAAGTATCTTTCTCCTGCTTTTTAAATTTTGGAGGTTCATATTATAGAAAAATCAACTAATTGAGTTATCCCTCTTCCCAACTGTTATAAGTGCTAATGAAACCTTTAGTCATTTTTGTTGTTTACACATGCCTTAAAATTTATTTTATACTAATCACTACTTCAGAATTAAGAGGACTAGAGAACTAAATCTCATTGCTTTGGCTATTTAATGATTTTTGTTAGCATACATTAGTTGTGCAAAGAAGGTTTTATAGTGACATTCCCTACATACAGAGTATACAATGCATCCTGTTCAAACTCATCCTTTCTATCACTTTCCCTCATCCTCCTTTGTACTTCTGTAAAAAATTCCACATTTCAGTGTTCTTTTATTTATACATATAAATGAACTACTTAGACTTTAGTCATCATTGTCCCTGTTTATTGGCCATCTCTTCTCCGTAATCCAGTCTTCCCCCCAGTAAAGGCTGTTTTTCTTTCCTGTAATTTTTTTAGTATGTATCGTGGTATTTTTGTTCAGAATAACCCTCTCTGTAGTTTGGTTTTTCCCTACCCCTTATTGAGCAGCAACTTTCATTGAGATTGTTTATTTGTGCCCTTGTCAGTACTAAGGTTTGAAATTAAGGCTGGTGCTCTACCAGTTGAGCCACAGCTCTACTTCTGTTTTTTTTTTTTTTTTTTTTTGCGGGGGAGGGTTATTTGGAGATAAGAGTCTCATGGACTTTCTTTTCCCAGGCTGGCTTTGAAATGCAATCTGCAGATCTCAGCCTGCAGAATAGCTAGGATTACAGGCATGAGTCATACTCGGCTTCATTGAGATTTTTTTTTTTCAGTTGTGGGGCTTGAACTCAGGGTGTAGACGCTCTCCCTGAGCTTTTTTGCTCAAGGCTAGCATTCTACCACTTTGAGCCACAGCTCCACTTCAAGTTTTCTGGTGGTTAATTGGAGGTAAGAGTCACACGGACTTTCCTGCCTGGGCTGGGTTTGAACTGCAACCCTCAGATCTTAGCCACCTATGTAACTAGGATTACAGGCATGTAATCCTTGCTGCAACCAGCACCAAGCTTCACTGAGTGTTTTACAGCTTATTTATTCATAGTTGCAATGCAAATAGAAACAATTTCTCCTCAATCTTTTTTCCTTCTCCTTCACACAGGATTGTATTTGCTACTTAGGGTTGTTTATGCTTGAATAGGAAAGTGTGGATCGATTCTTCCATTTATGTGAAGAATGACATTGAGACTTTGATAGGTATTGCTATGAGACTTTGATAGGTATTGCTATGAATCTGAATATTGCTTGTATCTTACTATATTGTGCCTTTATTGCTGAAGTACATCTGAAACTGGGCATGGTGCCACACATGAAAACATGCTCAACATTGTTAGCTATCAGGTAAATGCAAATAAAAACCAAACTTCATGCCCACTAAGCTGCATATAATTAAAAAACTACCAGTGTTGGAGAGAATGTGGAGGAATTCAGACCTTCATATGCTGTTGGTGGGATGTTAAATGGTTTCAGACACTTTGGAAAACAGTCTAGAAGGTTCTTGAATACTTAACCATTGCTTGGGAAAACAGTCACTGTAAACCATGTAATTCGTTATTCCCATGACTTGATGTGTTTATTGCCCTTTCCTGTATCCTCTTTGGAGAAATATCTTTCAAACATTTGGTATTTTTATTTTTAATTTTTTGTGGTGCTGGTACTGAGGCTTGAACTCAGGGCCTGGACAAAGTCTCGTAGCTCTTTTTTTGCTCAAGACTGGTGTACTGCCTCTTGAGCCACAGCTCTATTTCCAGCTTTTTGCTGATTAATTCAAGATAAGAATCATGGACTTCTCTGCCTATATTAGCTTGGAACCTAGATCCTCAGATCTCAGTCTCTTGAGTAGTTAGATTATAGGCATGAGACATGAGCACCTGGCTCTTTTTGATCTTTAAAAAAGTGGGCCTTGTTGTGGTAGTTTCTTTCTGGCACATTTGTTAAGTTTCAAGTGGGCCTGACTCTGCCACATACACTACATAGGAACTAACCAAGGCTCGAAGACAGAATTCTCTCGAGCATTTTCCTACATCAGAGATTGGCTCCCACATGTGGAAGGAATGTTTCATATGTTTAAGTCCTACAGGCAGACTGACAGAAGCTGTCTGGCTTGAGAGCGTCTGTGCTGAGGACTGTTTCTTTATCTTTGTGATGGATTTGTTTAAAAAAATGGGCCTTTATCTCTTTTAATATTGAATTGTAGGAATTCTTATGTAACTCATATGTATGGTTTAACTTTTTTCTCTGATTAAATGGATTATCTTTTCATATCCTTCCCAGTGTTATTTAAACAGTAAGGTTTATTTATAGCTACTATAAAGTAAAAATCTACTTTTTCATATTTAAAATTTTGATGACATTATCATGTAATCCAAGATAATAAAAATATATAGAAGCTGGGCATGGTAGCGCATGCCTGTAGTCCTAGCTACCTGGGAGGCTGAGGCAGGAGGATCATTTAAGCCCATAAGTTTGAGACCACCATGGGCAGCATTGTTGAGACCCCGTCTTCAAATTTTTAATTTTTTTTTTTTTTGGCCAGTCCTGGGCCTTGGACTCAGGGCCTGAGCACCATCCCTGGCTTCTTCCCGCTTAAGGCTAGCACTCTGCCACCTGAGTCACAGCGTCCCTTCTGGCCGTTTTCCATATATGTGGTGCTGGGGAATTGAACCGAGAGCTTCATGTGTAGCAGGCAAGCACTCTTGCCACTAGGCCATATTCCCAGCCCTTTAAATTGTTTTTTGTTGATTCTGGGGCTTGAACTCAGGGCCTGGGTGCTGTCCCTGAGCTTTTTCATTCAAGGCTATTATTGTACCACTTTGAGCCACAGGTCCATCTCCCAATTTTTTTAATCCATGTTTTCTATAAGATTTTAAAAAATAGTTTTAGCTGTTACATTTCACTTCAAATCACTTTTTTTTTTTTTTTTTGGCCAGTCCTGGGCCTTGGACTCAGGGCCTGAGCACTGTCCCTGGCTTCTTCCCGCTCAAGGCTAGCACTCTGCCACTTGAGCCACAGCGCCGCTTCTGGCCGTTTTCTGTATATGTGGTGCTGGGGAATCGAACCTAGGGCCTCGTGTATCCGAGGCAGGCACTCTTGCCACTAGGCTATATCCCCAGCCCCTCAAATCACTTTTTAGGTAACTTTAATATATCTGAGGTAGCACTAACTTCATTCTTTTACATGTGGATATCGTTTTTTTCCTAGCCTTTTTCTTGAAAAAAAGGTTTTTCCACTTTTTTTTTCAGTATCATTTTTTGGAGATTAACTATAAATACAAAAGCTCATTTTCAGATTCTCAATTCTATTCCATTTTTTTCATAGTGACAGTCACTATGCCAGTACTACTATGCCAGTACTACAGTGTTGTTTTTCTTTCTTTTGTGGTGCTACCAATTGAACCCAGAGCTTTGTATATGCTAGGGAAGCACTCTACTACCGGGCTACGTCTCTAGCACCCACAGTGTTTTGAAGTCAGGGTCCCTGAGTTCTTTTGTTCAAGACTAGCATTCTACCACTTGAGCCACAGTCCTACTTCTGGCCTTTCAGTGATTAATTGGAGATACGTGTCTCATGGACTTTCCTGCCCCAGCTGACTGCAATCCCCAAATCTCAGTCTCCTGAGTTGTTAGGATTACAGGCATGAGCCCCAGGTGCCTGGCTATTTTTAAACTGACATAAAATTGTACTACTATTGGTCTGTAGAACGTTCTGAAATTAGATGCTGAATGAAGTGGCACATGTCTGTAATCTCAGCACTTGGGAGGTTGAGACAGGATGATCATGAATTCAAAGCTAGGTTAGGCTACATAGTGAAACTGTGTGATGGAGGTACAGAGAATTTTTTCAAGGTGCTTTGGAGTCTGGCAGCCTGGCCTATATTCCTCTAGCTCACTTCATGTCTTTAATAATTAATTCGTTTATTAAGATCTGCAGAGAATTGGCTCCTAGGACAATTACAGTAGCAGATATTTACCTACACTATTGTTATGGGTTTTAGATATGTTTTAGGATTCTTTGTGGAAGCTCTTTTAGTATTATGATTAATTCTGATGTTCAGTCTTGCTTTTGTCCTTCCTCACTTGTCATACTTACATGTGGCTTGTTTAGAGTTTGGAAGTTAACTCAAGTACAATCCCTTATTTCTACTGCACCTTCAATAGCCCTCTGCCCACGTTGAAGTAAATAATGAGGCACTGGCATTGGTTATATTTATTCATTTATTAAAATATTTTAAGAAGCAATACATCATTAATTTTGAGGACTGGTGTTCCATTTGGGGGTGGGGTGGGGAGAGGAATAGGCACACTTTGTGGATCTTTCTGTTTTGTTCCAGTTATTCCATGACTATTTCCTCTTTCCTCCCCCAGCCAGTCCCTGTCCCTACTGCTTATTTGCAGAGGGCTCTGAGGAAACAACAACAAAAGCAAAACCACAGAACAGAAAATAATGAATTACAGGTTAGCAGACTAATAAATATAATTCCACAAACCATATAGTCAATCAAAGTCCCTTATAAGATGAAATGGTGTGAATGGTTTGGTTGCCTTATTAGTTTCTGTCTGTTATGAAACAAATTCTACTCGTGACCTGAACTGATTCTTCTTATCAATTGTTGACTTTTTTTGCCAGTCCTGGAGCTTGAACTCAGGGCCTGAGCACTGTCCTTGGCTTCTTTTTGCTCAAGGGTAGCACTCTGCCACTTGAGCCACAGCGCCACTTCTGGACTTTTCTATATATGTGGTGCTGAGGAATCGAACCCAGGGCTTCATGTATACGAGGCAAGCACTCTTGCCACTAGGCCATATTCTCAGCTCTTCTAATCAATTGTTATTAATCAGAATCTTTTCCTTACTTATCCCTTGACCTGTGAAATCCAGTACAGGGCCTATAATGGATAACTGCTTATCTCCTATAGTACTGATAACCAGTAGTCATTGGTGGTAACTCAAATCTATTAACTTTTGCCTTCTGTACTTTTCTTCCAACCAGGAATTTAGTCAATTCTTTTGCAAGTAGTATCAAAGATGCAACCAAACCTCAGAGCTTTGGCTCCTAATGATTTCTGAGCATGAGATGGATGTTTGGTGACTGGTGCCTCCACCTGAACAATCATAGTATTGCAATGATAGTTAACAATGAATTCCTGAAAGGAGCTTGTGTTCTCAATGGCCAAGGCGACTCTCTTAAGAGAAGCATCACTTCTTGTTTTATGTGCAATTTATACATACACCAGCAGATGTTCAACAAGAAGGTAACTGAGTGATTTAGCAAGCCATATCTGCTCCTGGGCATTGTTATCTCAGTTCTGCTCCATATTTGGCTCTAGTCCCAAATCCAGGTGGTTTGATTCAATATCATTCTGACTCAGGTGGAAGGACAGAGAGGATGAAAGGGAATCCAGATGGTATGGTAGAGCAATATCAGCATTACAATGTACATTGATCTATAGTAAATACTTCAGCAAAGTAAGCACAAGAGATGTATTGCTATGACAATTCACTATCATCAGTGATCAAAATAATTACAAGGCATAGCCCTGCCTATTCACTGCCAAGATAAGACTTCCTTCTATTTCCTTAAGTTTGTCTGGAAATTTTCCCTTTTGGAAAAGCTTCCTCTGAGAAGACTGCAACATGGTTTCTAACTCTGTGAGTGTGTGTGCAGATGTTAATTTGTGCAGCCAAGGAGGAGCCAAGTCAACTACAATGGAGATCTTGCTCATTAGATCTAATTCCTCCTCCTGGGAAGAACAAATGAGGCAGAGAAGCCAAAGTCACAGCAACAGCACACTCCCCACTCAGAGTAAGTTAACACATCTTGATGCTTAAATGAGTTTTAAATGTTTTCTGTCATATTTTCACACTGACTTTCTTCTTTAGTTGTGGAGCTAGGACTTTGTTTTTTGGTTTTGCACAGCCATCAGACATTTGGGGACTATCCCTTTGTTAGTATTTTTCTCCTTACCCCTGCAGAGGTGGAACACAGGTGGCTGGTTTAAGTGGGTTAGGCTGGTGTTTCTAGAGTTAAGAACCAGTGCTTGGAGTCAGGATTGTGCACCTCAATGAACCAGCCATTAGACTGAGTCAGGGGACTGAGACACTAAGTTTGAGAAGTAAGGAGAGGCCAGTTTTCTGAATTTCCTTTTGTAAGTGGAAAGGGACAACTTCTCAAAAGATATGAATTGAGAATGAGGTGGGAATAAGACAACTAGAGAAAACTTCTCTGATGGTGGGTTTTGATTAGATTTGCCTAACTATGACCATATATTTAAAAAATCTATTTAGGATTTGGTACAATTTAGGCTTAGTCTGTTTTCATGAATAATTTAGAAGCACGAGAGAGCAGAGGCTTTTAAGTTTTTATTTCCCCAGGTCCATGTTCTTTAGTCATTCTGAATGGCCCTCTGGTACTCAAGGGAAAGGGACAAGATGTGCGATTTGAAGATAATTTGGAGACTGACTCAATTTGAGGGAGGTTATAGGCTGTGACTTGATTGTAAGACAGTCCCTAGCTTGGGCATCTAAGGTGCGGAGCTCAAGATCTGGTTGCTTCATGTAGAGGGCACTACATTTGGGCAATTGCTGATGTTGGGTCCAGGACAAATAGAGTAAAAAGGCATCATGCCCTCCTAGCCCCTTCTGTAGGACATTAGTATTTGTGTTTCCTTTCCATGGCCTAGTTCAGAATTTTGAGTGGGTGTCAGACTCAACTGGGCTATAGATAGATCCCAGCTACTTCTAAGACACTAAAAATGCACCAAAAATTAGAAGCTCCACCAAGAACTAGGGCAGTTGGTAGAGGTATGTATGTGTAGAATAATGGGGGTAGGGAGGGATTCCTGGATTAGCACAATAAATTAGAGGGTCACTTAGAGGTTGAGTTGTATTTTCAGTTCTTAAAAATATATATTTATATATATATATATATATACATTTTATGTCTCTCTATATAATCTATACTGCAGCATAGCGGCAAAATATTTAGTTGAAAATCCAGCGCAAATGCGGGAAAACACTCCATGGAGGCATGCAAGGCAGCAGGAAGGGAACCTGTGTAGTTGCCCTAAGGGGTGAATTCCAGCGAAGCACCCACCGAGCCACCAGAGCACCACCTGAACATGTGCAATGGACACTCATGCACACATGGAAAAACAAAGATTTGCAGAGAGAGAATATATAGGAGAAAGTAAGAAAAGAGAGAATATGAGAGAGTTCAGAGAGGATTGACAGTAAGAGCAAGCAAGCAAGAGAGAATACAGGAGAGTGAGAAAGAGTAAGAGGAGAGAGAATATGAGTAAGAGAAAGAGTGAGAAAGCAAGGAAGCAAGCGAGTGAGAGATTGACTCCTATGTTTACAAGGAAAGATTTCACATGATCATTGTAGCAGGCAAGCAGAAAAGCCCCTGGACCTAGATCATCTTAATGAACCAACTAGGGGACATCTTTTGAAGTTTCAATTTGTAGTTGTCAGGGATGAAGGAGGAAACTCAACCAAATTTATCTCTTCTTCCCCTATGTTTTCATCTCTCCAAGAGTCATTCATTCATTTAGATTAACCATTTCTCTGCCATTAAGAAAAAGCCATTTCCAAACTCCCTGATGAGGTACCCTCCTTGGATCCCTATAGACCCCAGGCCATTCAGAAAGAACTTATACAAATACATACTGTAGTATTTGCTCAAGTTAGACAAAGAGAAGGAGAACTGAACAAGACAACTCAGAACAAGAATCTTTGGCCAATAGAAAATGTAAACCTCTAAGGAGACCTGTTTAAAGTCCAGGGAAAATGTATTAATGCAAGGAATTGGAGGGTCTTTCTTGGTGGTGCTCATGTTTGTTCAGAAATAATTTAGCCTAGCCTGTATTAAGGTTTTCAGAGTTTTAGTAGAATTATAAGTGTTGTGAGTTCTTCCAGATCTCAAGGGCTACAGTTGAGAACTTGATGACGTTGGAAGATTCTCACCCTTTGTTTCATCTTTGCGATACCTGCGATGCCACAAATTCCCTTCAGAGAAAAATGAAAGAAAAACAAGGATAAAAAAATAATGAGGTTAGTACTTTGCCAGATGCTCAAATATATGAACCACAAAGAGTAAATATTAGGAGACAGACTGGCTTGCTCCTATTGCACTAGCCATATCTGAATCATTAAGAATGCCAGCTGATACCATATGAGCTAAACACAGATGGGAGGAACTTTTTGAAACTGAGCAGACAAGCTCAGCAACAGTGCCCAAGTCCTGAGTTCAAGCTCCATGACTGACAAAAATACATTTAAGTAGAAACAAAATACAAAAATAATTCTAATCCTTCTTTGTGAGGAATTTTTAGAATCTGATAATCTATGGAACGGCTGCCAGTTCTTTCAGTCTTCAGAAAAAAAAATTTGCTCTCAAATACCATGGACTCCCATCTGGCAGATTCTTAAGGAATCAAACCATGTTGCCTATACTTGAGAAAATACAACTCAGTCCAAGAAATTCTTTCTGGGTATCTGTGTGAACTCTTAGTTCTTCAAGACCAAAACAAACTGATACTGTCTAACCTATTTTCTGATGCCTGATACTGCTGTTATCTTACAAGTTTTCAGGTTGTCTGGGCACTGGATTTAGGAGAGACTATGGATATCTGAAATGGCACAACTAACACCTCTGAGGAGAACTTTAAGTCACACTGACATGTCAACAATGCTTAGGATCAATTATGAAGAAGGAAGAGACAGAACCAAAATTCAAATGATTCTGTAGAAAACTTTATTTCCTATTTCTGAGGACTTGCTATAGTAGATAGCAGAAAGACTATTTAGATGGGTAACCTGTTCTTTATGCTTAGAAATGATTCAAGCAGAAAAAGAATTCTCTGATTGTATTTTTCTTTTCTGTTGTGCACATCATAAAGACCACATGGCAATATTCCTTCTCAAGTTTCCCCTCTACTAGTGCCATATAACTTTCTAACTCTTACCCTGTCTAAGAGACTGCTTAACATTACTATTGGAAACCACTTGGATTCTCCATAACCACCACATACATGAATATTTCAAATGGAGGCATCAGTTTTCTGGAGCTCTATGCTTATAGAAGAGACTTACCGAGAAAACCATGAAATTTTGGGGTGGATTTAGGCTTGTCTTCCTCTTCTAGCTTCTTTTTTCCAAATTTGAGGAATTTAGCTTTTATCCTGAGGCTTCTACTATCAGTATCTGAAGATTTTTCCTGGGAAACAAAAGCAAGAAATTCAAAATATTAGTTACCTAACATTTCAAAATAATTCCTATGGGTCCAGTAAGGTAGTGGACAAGGAGAGCTACACAAATCAGGCTGATCTACTCTCTATATAGATATGGGAGTCACTCCTCCTCACTGAGCACATATCCTGGGAAGACAGTTATTAACAGGAGCATACTCAGTACCAGATGCTTTGCTAGATAGATCAATAAATGTTCTCCTCTAAGCTTCAAAATACTCTGGCAAAGTGTTTCAGATAATTTTTGTATTAGAAATGAAGCAGAAGTTCAGGGAATTTTAAATATTGCATGTGAAGTCATATGACTAGGGATTACAAGTGTGAAATGATTGGGATTTTAGCTAGCCCATGGCACTTCTGCATGTATTAGAGAAATGCTCCCTTTCTTTCACACATAAAGTTGATGACTTCTTGTTCAAACTCTTAACCAAGTGCCTCCTATAGGGAAAACCCCTACTCACTTCCCTCTCTGGAATGCAAAGGACTCTCTAAATAAGTCTCTAATTATGAATGTGGGCTCTCTTTTTTATGGGATCTATTTTATTTATTTATTATTTTAAATTATTGTTATTATTAAGTAGTTGTACAAAGGGGTTACAATTCTGTAATTCAGGTTATGAATATAATGCTTCTTGGACAATATCATTCCTTCCTTCATTCTCCCTCATTTTCTCCCTCTGTCTCTACCCATGAGTTACATAGTTCATTTTTTACATACTGTATATCAAACACAATGGATCAAACATTTTAGCTTCCACATTTAAGTAAATAGTGTGGTACTTGTCTTTAGGTGCCTGACTTATTTAAGTTTGTGCAAGGATCTCTAGTTCCAATCATGATGTCACAAATAAAAGGATTTCCTTCTTTTTATGAGCCAAGATTTTATTATGTATATATCTACATTTTCTTTATGCATTCAACAATTGGTTACTTAGATTGTTTTGATTTTTGGCTGTTATAAACAGTGCTGCAATACACATGGAAGAGACGACATTTCTTTTTTTTTTTTTTTTGCCAGTCCTGGGCCTTGGCCTCAGGGCCTGAGCATTGTCCCTGGCTTCTTTTTGCTCAAGGCTAGCACTCTGCCACTTGAGCCACAGTGCCACTTCTGACCATTTTCTATATACGTGGTGCTGGGGAATCGAACCCAGGGCCTCATGTATATGAGGCAAGCACTCTTGCCACTAGGCCATATTCCCAGCCCAAGAGAAGACATTTCTTTGACATACTGATTATTTCATTTTTCTTTGGATTAGCTGGATCATATGGTACTTCTACTTTTAATTTTCTAAGGAACCTCCACATTGTTTTCCACAATGGCTGCACTAATTTACATTCCCACCAACACTGTGCAAGGCTTCATTTTTCTCCAAACCCTTGCCAAATCTTGTTATCTTTAGATTTTTTTGATAGTAGCCATTCTTAATGGATAAGGTGGTATTTCACTTTTTCTGATAGACATTTTGAAAATTGTTGTGTATAAAACTGGCCATTTGAGTGGGCTCTGTTTTTTGTAGATCATAGAGGTTCTGTAATTCTAGCTCAGCCTGCTGGTTGTCTCACTCCTAAAAAAGTGTTATAACTATACTATTAGTCTAAGCATAACAATCTGAGGTTGACTTTCTTGCTGCAAAATCCAGCCAAACACATTCTAATGCACTGAGGTCATCTTCCTTTCAGGATTATTTATACTTCCAATCCTCTCTATTAGGAGAGTATTCCTGCTCTGACTTCCATTTTACCCTCTGTGCCCTTCTACTACTCCTGGCTGTGTATACCAGCCTTCAGAATTGCCTTTCAGAAGTAGCCTCAAGGAAAGGCATAGACTGTACTCTCCAATAAATCCTTGGAAAGTCCAATGAATAATTGACCCTTAATCAATGCTTTTCCCCATCAAAGTGGCTGTCTTCCTCACCCCCTCCCACTCTATCTTCTTTACAGCCTCCATCTGGAGTGCATAAAAGAGCTTGTCCCAATATAAATTGGGATCCCAGGGTATAAACTGTATCTGTCTCGTTTATCTTAATATCTATCCCATTTGCTTATCTTAGGAGCTTGTTAAGATAGCTGAACTAGTAATAATGTAATGGGGGTAAAGAGATTACCTTGTTATTATCTAACAGTAGGTTTTCTTTCCCCAGAATATTACTAAGCAAGATTACTGGGTATAAAAACACTAAAGTACTTGGATATCAGCAAAAGCATACAAAAAAAGGTTTCATCTTTAAGATAAGGTATTTATATGGATTTTTCTACAAAATGGCAGTACACATGTTCAAACATGTGTATATAGCTTGCTCATGTGCATGTAAGTGGTGTTGGAACGAGATACAAGCATAATGAGGGGACAGAGATTCTAACAGATTGAAATGAATGGGTCTGTGGTGGGGAATTTTTAAGAATATCAAAGATCACACAGAGATAATTTATGTAATTACATGTGGGCATATTTGGGTTATTTAATTCATGAAGAAGGTACAATTCTTCATTGTTAGGAAAGCACTCAAAGTTGTCCAAAAATGACAGCATCCTTACAACTATAATATTGCCATTCTTTTTTGTCCACCCAGGGCACTATCTCTGAGCTGTTTTTGCTCAAGGCTAGGTTTTGGGGTGGTTAACTGGAGATGAGGCTCTCATGGACTTTCCTGACCCTGCTAGCTTGGGACTGCAATCCTCAGATCTCACCCTCCAGAATAGCTAGGATTATAGGGGTGAGCCACTAGCTCCCAGCCATTCTTAATTTTCTCTTAAGCCACATATCTGCTGAGGCAGGCACTGGAAAGTAAGATCCCCATTAACCTCACCGAGGCAGGATACAGGGCCAAGGTCACAGGCAGGAAGCAGCAGAGAGAGTTAGCATTTTAGAAGACTTAACTATCAATATGACCTGAACACTACTTAAACAGTTGTTGCCTATAAACAGCTGGTATGGCCATGCTGGTGTGAACCAGATGAACTTAAGCACTGGTAGCAGGTACTGAGTAGGGAAAGTTTACAGCTAGGAGACTTAACACAGAAAAACAATCTTGCCCTTCTTTTCTATTTTTGTTTCTTTCTTCTTTCTCCTTCCTTCTTCTTCCTTCTTTCCTTCCTTCCTTCCTTCCTTCCTTCCTTCCTTCCTTCCTTCCTTCCTTCCTTCCTTCCCTCCTTCCTTCCTTCCCTCCTTCCTTCCTTCCATCCTTCCCTCCTTTCTTCCTTCCCTCCCCCCCCTCTCTTTCTCTTAAGCTACCACTCTGTTTTTAAGTTTTTGGTGGTTAACGACATAAGAGTCTCCTGGGCTTCCCTGCCTGGGCTGGCTCTGAATTGCTATTCTCAGATCTCAGCCCTCTGAGTGAGTAGCTAGTATTATAGGTGTGAGATACTGGCATCCAGCTTCTTTCTTGATCATGTCCTGGTATAGAGTTGGTCTTTTTTGTGGTTATTTTTCCTTAGTCATCTAACTTTTCATATTTTTCTGCCTTCTTAAAGGGAGCAGGATGTCCCATCTAAGCTAAAGCTGAAAGCTGCAACTAACTTCACTATATCAGGCACTGTGTAAGGACTCACATTGAAAGGTAAGGGATCAAGGGAAAATTCCCTTATTCCTTTGTATTTCCCACTTTCCAGGTTACTCACCTCTGGAACAAGGACTGGACTCATCCAAGTGATTTCTGATAGCTTTTCAAACTCCGTATTCATGGCATCTAGGGCATTTTGTAGTGTGGTGTTATCCTCAGCATTTCTCAACTAGTACAGACAGGAAAAACAGTGAGCGTCCAATGCCCAGTACCCTGCCTTCATAGACTCCTGTCTCTTTCCTACTCCCAGTCCCTGCTTGTGGTAGAGATACTACAGGGTGACAATTTGTAGCTCCTTTGGTCTATAGTCAGTTTTTTTCAAGAAAGGTAGGACTCTCCTTGGATCTGAGCATGCTCATAATTTGGCAAGTAAATGTTTTTTGTCCAGTATGAATTAGCACTAAGTTTTCCCCTATAGCTTAGGGTCTAGGACAAGAGTCACCTCAAGTTCCTTGAGCCATCCTAGGGTCCCCTTAGAATTATAGCTACCAAGCTTTGAGCACATGGTTTATGTTAGGCACTATGCATACATAATGTTATTCCAGCTCCCAAAATAACTTTATAATACTTTACCAAGGTGCTTTGATTCTCATTCCAGAAATCAGAAATTAGACTCAAAGAAGTTTAGTTCTCAAGATCAAATGACTAAACAGAACCCAAATCTCAAGATCTTACCTTTTATACAACAACACTATTCTAGAAAGGGTACATGGGTTGCTAGATGCTACAGGAATCTGTATTACACACTTTCTATAATTTAAAGGCTGTTTTGTGAAGTGAGGAAAGAGGGCTAGAGAGACACTGTCTCAAACATTTCCTTTCTCACAGAGGATCTGCTTCAATAGGCTGTGCTCTAACCCCTAGCCATTTGCACTTAGTAATTAAGAAACTCGTTCCATAGTTTTGGGAAACCAAACTTAAGTGTTCCATAGTAACCACCAGAACCCACAGTGAAAACCCTATAAATAGTGTCATGGAAGACTAAAATAGATTCTTCTAAGACAATCTCTAATTCAGAACACTGTTTATATTCCAGTAGGTAATGAGCTGGGAACATAGAAACATACTTATATATTTAACTCTGACAGTCTTACAGATTACTTAACCTGGCCTCATTTTCCTTCCTCATTATATACTCTACATTCAAACAGAACTTCTGTTTTGAGCCACACCTCCACCTCCAGCCTTTTGCTAGTTAATTAGAGATAAGAATCTCACAGACTTCTTGGGCTGGCTTCTAACCACAATCCTCCTGTCTCAGCCTCTTGAGTAGGTAGGCATGAGCAACCAGCACTAGCTTATAATAGTTTATTAAATCTTCACAACAATCTAGACAGGGATTGTAATTAATATCTTGTAGTTATGGAAATAAATACCCAGAGATGTGAAGTTACTTCACACAGCTAGTATTATGGGCTGAATTGTGTCCCCTCGAAGAAACAATATGTTGAAGTCCTAATTCCCAATCTGCCCTCATTTGGACTTAAAGTCAATGCAGGTATAATTATTGTTGAGTTCATATTAGAAAGAGCAGACCGCCAGCTCAACATGACTCATGTCCTTCAAAGGCAGTAAGACAGATACAAAGAGACCTCTACTTGAAGCTGAAGACAGATTAGAATGATAGAGCTATAAGCCAACACACACCAAAGAATTCTAGTAAACCACGAGAACTAGAAAAAGGAAAGAAAGGATTTATCTACTAGTTTCAGAGGAAGTACAACTCTGCTGACATCTTGATTTGGGATCCCTAGCTTTTAGAACTGTAAGACTTGAACCCAGACTTAAGCCCAGACTTAAGATTTGAGCCCAGACTTCTTCAGTCATCCCTTTATTTCAAATTACCTTCTTTGTACATAGAGAAAGAGGTATTTAGAAATTTGAGACCAATAGAGCAGCTCAGAATTCACTTTTATGTTGTATAGGGTACAAAGAGAACAACACCTTACTTTTGATTAGCCTAATCTACCCAGGAAATATATGCCAAGGGAAAGACTTTCTTTCAAGGGTACGTAATCCCTATGGATTAGCGTTATCTATGTAGTAACAAAATCAGTGACAATCCTTGTTGACAGAGAAAAACTTCTGGGAAGGCAAAATGATCCCATGTTTCCAGTACCCTGGAATCAAGCACAAACTGTAACCATCTTCAGATGGGATGTTTTGCCCTCCCATGCTCCAACCCCCTGCACTCACCAAGTTTTCTTCCAGGAAAGCTTTGGTGTCATCGTAGAGCCCTTTAAGACTAAATGTAACATCTACTGCATCATTTCTGCTTAGAGTCTGAGAGACGAAGAAAGGAAAGGAACAGAAGGGAAAAGACAAAGATAGAGGGGTTGTTGGTTAGTAAGCATGCAGTTGGCTTCTTTAAAATGTAGGAATAGGCTAGTAGGTTGTGGGCTCTAGACAAAAAGTCATATTCAAAATACAGCACACCTAGTACACCAATCAATCAGAACTGATACTAGCTTTAACTAGTACAGGTGCATCTTGCAAACTGGCACAGCACAAGTTAGCTTTTAGCATTTTTTATTAGATGTAGTGGATATAGGAAAATAGGAAATATGTAAACCAGAGAGCAAATGTGAGGAGATTAATTGTTGATAGGCTAAAATTACCTTAGTCCTGCCTAATAGAGTTAGACTCATCTATATAAGCCTTGAGTTCTGGGCCGCCTCTAACTAAGTTATGGCCAAATATAGTTAACACACATTTTAGCATACCCTGACCCTATTATATTTTATCTAGTTCTAAAGTTACCTATTTTTTGTGCCTGTCCTGGGGATTGAACTCAGGATCTGGGGATTGTCCCTGAACTTTGTTTTTGGCTCAAGGCTAGTGTGCTACCACTTAAGCCACAGCTCCATTTCTAGCTTTTCAGTAATTAATTGAAGAACAGCATCTCATGGAATCTCATGTCCAGGTTGACTTTGAACCATGAGCCTCAGGACTCAGCCTCCTAGGATTATAGGCATAAGCCACCAGCACCTGGCTCAAAGTTACCTTTTTCCCGTGCTGAAGATATAACCCAAGGACTTTTGCATTCCAGCCAAGGGTTCTACTACTTAGCAATGTCTCCCAGTTGTAAAGTTACTTTTTTGTTAACAAAAGGAATTTTTATTGTTATTATAATAACATACAGGTGACCTACAGAGATAAAGTTACTTTTATTTATTTTTTACTTTTTTTTCAGAGAAGTCAAGGGTGGGTGCCAGTCCCAAGTCCCTTTTTTTTATTATTAAATTTTATTGACAAGGTGTGCAAAGGGGGTACAGTTACATAATAAGGCAGTGAATACATTTGTTGTGATATCTTACACCCTCATTTTTCTTTCCCTTCCTTAGATCAGGTAGGTATATATACAATATCCAGTGTACCAAAATCATATACAGTAACCACATAGAGTATGCCAAAGGAAATTCACCTAGAACTTTAAAGATAATGTAAACAGTAGAATCCTCCTGTGTCCTTCTCTTGGAGTTGTTTTTGCTTATCCTTGTCTTATATGATTATGTGTACATAGCTGTTGAGCTATTGTGATCCACTGATAGGTCTATTCTAGACCTTTTTATGTTTGTTTAGTAGCTGTTTGGTTTTAGATACATAATGTAAAGTCACTGACCCAAACATGTGGAAATACCATTTGAAAAGAAGTTTGTTGTTTTGCAGACCTGGTCTCTACTGTCCTCCCTCCCTCCCTAACAGTCATATATCAAGGAAACCATGCCCCTTTGTTCTCTGTGTTCTAGGCTTGTCTCGCTCAACATTATTTGCTCAAGTTCTGACCATTTCCCTGCGAATACCAATATTTTATCATTTCTAATCGCTATATAGTATTCCATTGTATATAGGTACCACATTTTTTGAACCCATTCATCTGTAGTGGGGCATCTGGGTTGTTTCCATATTTTGGCTATTGTGAATTGTGCAGTGATAAACATGGATGTGCAAATGTCTTTATGCTATCTTGAGACCTGTTGTTCAGGATAGATGCCTAGGAGTGGTATGGCTGGGTCATAGGGTATGTCTATGTTGAGCTTTTTGAGGAACCTCCATACTGTTCTCCAAAGTGGTTGTACTAATTTGCACTCCCACCAACAGTGGAGAAGGGTTCCTCTTTCTCTGCATCCCTTCCAGCATTTGTTGTTGCCTGAGTTCAGAGTATATGCCATTCTAACTGGGGTGAGGTGGTATCTCAGGGTTGTTTTATTTGCATTTCCTTTACTGCCAGGGATGTTGAACATTTCCTCATATGTTTCTTTGCTATTTTTATCTCTTCTCCTGTGAAGTCTCTCTTTAGCTCCTTTGCCCCTTTAATAATTGGTTTACTAGGTTTGGAGGGGGTTGTTTTTTTGAGTTCTCTGTAGATGAGGGATATTAGGCCTTTGTCTGTTGCTTTGCTGGTGAAGATCCTTTCCCATATGGTTGGCTGTCTTTCTAGTTTAGTGGCTATGTCTTTAGCTGTGCAGAAACTTTTTATTTTGTAGTAGTCCCATTTGTTGTGCCCCTGGGACTATGTTTAGGAAGTTCCTACCTAGGCCTATAAGTTCTAGTGTCTCTCCTACTCTGTCCTTCAGTAGTTTCAAGGTTTCAGGTCTAATCTAAAGTTACTTTTAAAAACCATCATTTAGATCTCTTGATAGTTTGTAAAGCCATGAGATTCTAATTCTACATTTAACAGTTAAGTGTCTGATCTGGACCTTTCCTATAACAGGGAAAACAAAAGCACTCTACAACTCTGGTTACAGTGGCAAATGTCGTCTTTTATGATTACACAGCAAACCACCTGGGATAAGGGAGGTCCAAGTTTTCATCTACTTATTGGCCATTTTTTCCTGATGCTAGGGATAGCTATTGAGAAAGAAAGCTTCTCCTCAGACTGATGAAATCTGTTGTGGGATTCCCTAAGGAAGTAGCCTTTTATTTTGCCTTTCAATAAGTCAAGGGATGCTTTTCTTCCCATCCATTCTTTCCATTGGGTCCATGTGTTAATATCTAGCCTCTGATTCACCTTTCTTCCCTTTCAACCCTTTTCTTATATAATTTGATTGTTGTCCTTCATTTGTACCTTCCCCTTACCTCAATGGGAGAACAGTAAATTGCAGCTGCCTCATCACCAGTGTCTTGTGGATAAAACATATCATTCAGGATGTTAGTACTGGAGTTAACAGAATCCATGAGGACAGACACATGCTGGTGGACCTTGCTCAGGCTATTGAGGCTGTAATAAAGTAAAGGTAGATGAACTGGAAGCTTTAGGTTTCTGGCATGGGTGCTGGTAGGTAAGGGTAGAAATGAAAGCATTGGGTACTGGATTTGAACTCTTTACTCCCTCTTGTTATTTTTGTTCATCTCTAGGTTGCCACCATTGACAGAAAATGTTTTTAGTCTTCTGTGAGTATTCATCCTTGTCTATGTTTCTTTCTCCTGAATTTAGATATAGGAACTTGAATAGGGTGAGAGGCTACAATAAAGAAGGGTAGCTCACTCCTGAAGAAATTCCAAGTCCCTTCTGATATTTAAAGGCAAGGATAAACATCCTTAGTCCTGTTGGGTCTAAGGCAACAGCAGGAAGAGATCAATATTTATCTCTGGATCCAAGGAAAAATATCCAAATTAGCTAAATGCTGAGAAAGAAGAATATTTCATATATGGATTATCAGGGGATTGGATAAGATACCTCTCTGAGGCCAACTCCCCCAGGAGCTGATAGACAAACATTGGCTGCCTCTCACTATTCTTTCTTGGATTTCCCAGTCCTGTATCTAGACAGTCCACTTACCTGCTAATGAGGTTTTCTGCAAGCCGAGCTAAGTGCTTCATCTGGGCATACTCCTCATCAGAGAGGCTGTCTTGAGATTCCTGAGAGTCCAGCTGGGGTTGAGGTACAGCTTGAATTTCAGTATGTTTATTTTCCCATGTTTTCATTGAATTCTCAAAGTCCTGTAGATGAGTACAAAGGCATATCCTAATGATTGCTATAGCTAAGAGGGAATGTGACAGCTCTGTCTGAGTTTGACATTTGTTGGTAATGTGTGGGTAATAGTGGATAAAAAGGAAGCAGGGTCCTCTGTTCATTCCCCTGAATACCCATATTTACATTTCTCTAGGCACTTCTAATTTTTGTTATTTAGACTCTGGATTATAAGAGACCAGTCTCAAATCACACAGATAACTGATTTCAAGAAACTTGTATATGAAGATACAATAACCAGAGAATAGAATATCTTTCATACTCCCTTCTTTGTCAAATATAGGAAATACATTGTGATGTAAGTTTAGAGCAAATGTAGTGTGTGTGTGTGTGTGTGTGTGTGTGTGTGTGTGTGCGCGCGCACACACGTGCATGCAAGTGCTAGTCCTGAGGCTTGAATTCAGGGCTTGGGCACTGTCCCTAAACTTTCTTTTTTTGCTCAAGGCTACACCCTACCATTTGAGCTATACCTCTACTTCTGGCCCCTAGTCTCTTTCTCTTGGAGAGTGTTTTGCAAATGCCAGTATATATTTCAATGTCTTGAGGAATTTCTTTATAAAATACAAGCTCCTAGGAACCATTCCTCTACATTCTGTTCAGTGGATCTGCTGTGGGACCTAGAAGTTTGCATTTATAACAAGCAACCCAGGTGACTGTGGTGCAAGGGGCATGGGACTTCCTTTTGAGGAGTTCTTAGTTGGGTACTCATGCACTAGCTATGAATAAAGCAGTGTCAGGGCCCAAGATGAACCTCTCTTCTCTTACCCGATCTCTCATCAACATCTGGGCAGCATTCTTGTATCTAATCTTGATTAGGCCTGGCCTCTGGACCCAGGCTTCCCCATCCACCTGCACTGGAATACCTTCTTCACCATCAATGGTTATAATAACTTCACGGCACTGCCAAAGAAAAGGAGAGAGAATAGGGGAGAAAAATGAAGTAACTACAGTAGACTCATATGATAATCCCACAGTCACAAGCTGAATCTGAAGTAGCAATGGCAAAGTTATGAATCCAATTATCCCAGGGAGAAACACTGTTTCCTATGAGCTTTTTTTTTTAAACACCGCTTCTTCTTGTTTCTTTTCTTTTTTTTTTTGTAATTTTTATTATCAAACTGATGTACAGAGAGGTTACAGTTTCATACATTAGGCATTGGATGCATTTCTTGTACTGTTTGTTACTTCTTGTTTCTTTTCTTTCTTTCTTTCTTTCTTTTTTGCCAGTCCTGGGGCTTGAACTCAGGGCCTGAGCACTGTCCCTGGCTTCTTCTTTCTCAAGGCTAGCACTCTGACAACTTGAGCCACAGTGCCACTTATGGCCTTTTTCTATATATGTGGTGCTGAGAAACTGAACCTAGGGCTTCATGTATATGAGGTAAGCACTCTTGCTTCTAGGCCATATCCCCAGCCCCTCCTATGAGCTTTTATTCTTTAGTTCCTGTCATTTCTGTTTCTGTTATCAGCCAGCACTTTCTTGCCTGCCAGATATAACTCCTATAACTCCTATACCCATGTAATTCCTGGTATTGTCCCATGACCCCAGAAAACTCAGCCCTTTCTTGGTGCCACCTCAACCCCTTGCATACCTGAGCAATTCGATGGTGATGCAAATTGATGATGCGGGACATGGCCATCTGCACAGAACCAAAGATTGCAACAACCTCCAGCTTTCCATCATCTATTGCAGGAGCCTCATATTCCTAAGGAGGAAGAACTGTGTCACATCTCCCCTCTCTCCTTTGAGAAACCATACCTTTTCTATAACCAACAAATGTGTTTTGAAGACTCGGTGATATTTTTCTAGTTTATGCAGAGTGAGAAAACTATTTAAAAGGGAAAAGTTGAGGTGAGGAAGCTAATCTGGGAAAAGGGTACTGATATTGCAATACATTTTAGTCTCCTTTGAAATGACAACTCATAGATGTTATTTTCCCTGTCCAATCTAGCACTATTTTTTTTAAAGCGAGTCTTATTGGCCTTGTGGCCTTCTTTGGTAAGCTCAGAGGAAAGTGTTCATGGTTGGTTTCCCAGGAGATTTTATTGGTAAATCTCTTTAGGAAAAATGAGCACAGCCTGTATCCTTTTGATGATTTGTCAAGATGGAGGAGTGGGAAATTTAAAAGCCCAGATTGATCTAATCTTAAAATCTTTAGTGATTCTGTGCTCTGGGATGATAGCTGACTAGGCCTATGGGTATGGCTCCATTGTTAGAGCACCTGCCTAGCAAGTAACAAGTCCTTTAAAAAACAAACATAGTATCTATGACTCAGTTGCTCTAGGACCAAGAAGTTACCATCAAGCAGCATTTCCATAGCCTAGAGAAAGTTATCCAGTTAATTTTGGGATGGAATTTGTCTAAAAGATGATCCTACAGCTGCTGCTGATGAAGATTTTCAGCCCATTTCCTTTTCTCCCATTTTCCATTTCCCACTTCAGACATCCTAATTCTTTTCTGAGAGACATTAGCCTTCCTCCCACCCTGTTTTCTGTTCTATACTCACGGTGGTTGCTGTATTGCTTCCCCAGAAGTTAACACCTCCAGCATAACTGGTAATATTAAGCACTACAATGCCTTGAAGATTTGGCAAGGAGATAACTTCTCCATCACACTGAAAGAAATAAAAAGAGTAGCTGTCACTGGCTATCTTTGCATGGCATGTCTTCTATATGCATGCTTCCTTTTGTCATTGCAATGTCCCAATGTGAATGGACATATTATATTGTGGATAAGGTTTTACCTCAGTGACTTGCACTTACTAGGCAGGTGTTTTACCACTGAGCCACACCCCCAGCCCAAAATATATTTTTAAGGCAGTATTATTGTTTGAACTTAGAAGCTTTTGCCTGCTAGGCAAGTGCTCTACCACTTGAGCCACAACCCCAGCCCCGTGAAGGGGAATTTACGGAAATTGGAGAGGGCTTTCTCTCTTTTTTTTGTCTTTTCTTTTTTGGTGCTAGGATCAAACCTAGGACATTGTACTTGCTAGGCAAGGGATTTGCCACTGAGCTACATCTCAGCCGTCTCTTTTCTTCATGCTATCATTTTCTTATCCATAAATGGAAATGTATGGGGCACTGGTGTCTCATACCTATAATCTTAGTTACTCAGGAGGCTGAGATCTGAGGATCATGGTTTGAAACCAAGACAGGTAGGAAAATCACTGATACTCTTATCTCCTGTTAACCACCAAAAAGCTGGCAGTGGAACTGTAGCTCAAGGGGCAGAACACTAGTCTTGAACAAAAATGTTCAGGGACAGCCTCAGGACCAGCATACACTTAAAAATAGAAATTCATCCTTATGCCTGCCTTCCTTTCATGCATGGTGAGTAAGGATCACAGAGTCAAGTCTTTGATCATAGGACAAAGTTAGTTTCCAAGGCTATGAGATTCCTTTTTCATACCCAATAAGGACCATTCCAATTTCTTTACTATATGACAGTTTTTTTTTCATTAACATAAAATCAGTTGCACAAGGAGGGTTTTAACTGTGACATTTTCACAGTATACATCATATACTGTTCAGCCTTACTCCAACATTATTCCCATTTCACTCCCCATTAAAACTGTTTCAACATGTCTCATTGTTCGATTTCAACCACTTCCATTTCTACTAACCTCCAGATGCAGTCGTTCTTCCAGTTTCCTGTAAGACCGCTGCAGTAGTTCCTTGCTTCCCAGAAGGCCATACCATATTTTGTTCTTAAAGCGACTACTATAAGGAGATTAAGGTAGAGAAAGATAGTCAGAAGGTAGGATAACATAAAGATAAATGAACAAGGAAAAGCAAAGGGAAACTATTTTATTCATAAATGCCTTCTTATAGAAGGAGTCATGTTAGATCATGGCTGATCGCAAGAGGTCTGCTAGGAGTGTATTACTGGTATTCTCATTCAGCTGTTTCTGGAAACGGACTCATGAACATCTCTGAATCTATAGCATCGTGTTGCTAGATAAAATTTCCACTTCTCAAGCTGTTGCAGGCCGTTAATGCTTGTAATCCTAACTACTCAGAAGGTTGAGATCTGACAATTGTGGTTTGAAGTCAGGCCAAGAAGGAAAGTCCGTGAGAGTCTTATCTCTAATTAACCAGCAAAAATCCAGAAGTGGAGTTGTGACACAGAAGTAGAGAACTGATTTTGAGCAAAAAACCTAAGGGACAATGGTTACGCACTGAGTTTAAGCCCCAGTACTAGCACAGACAAAAATTCCACTTCTCCTTGCCGCCAATATTGGTCCTGACTTAAAAGAAGCAGGCTATATTTTTAAAAAAGCAATGCTCATAAAAAGCTATGAGCAGAGCTGGCTGATACACAACATCTATCCTCACAGTGCCCCTCCAGGAGCACAAGATTTTATTTGCTTGGAATCAATTTTATTTTAAACAGATGATTCTTTGTAATATTTTGAAGCAATGATTTTTTTTTGCAAAGTGGAGGTTGTAACTAAATAACAAACCAATATATTAAGTTCAGTGTCATAGAACAGAGCTCAGCTTAGTAAGAAGTATTTAGAAGAGGAGCCGGTGGAGGAAATTTAAGACAAGAAAAGATCAGGAGTCTTGAAGTGAAGTTGGGAAGAACAAAGTCTTGCTAATCATAGGATTTCTGAGTAAAGGCAGGCAGGTAGCTTATAAGCACTAGGTAGATATCATTTATGAGCTTTTAAAGCAGAGCCTCAGAAATGAGGTTTAAAGTAAATTTGGGGGGGGCATTTTAGTTTACTCGTTTATAAAAACATATGCTTAATTATATGGAAATGCAAAATGACTAGAATAATCAAAACAATTCTGGGATGGAGGAGTGAAGAAAGAAGGTTGGAGGATTTTTCTCCCCTGATTTCAAAAATTACTGTAAAAGCCAGTTATCAAGTCAGTGTGTTACTTGGACACATAGATCAATAGGACAGAAGGGTCTAGGAATAGACCTGTACATTTATGGTCAATTGGTTTTTGGCAAAGATATCAACACAGTTCATTGGGAAAATGATAGCTGTTTTGAAAACAAAACAAAACTTGTGCTATTGGCCAGGAACCTACGTGGTAAGTGCAGATTAGGATACTGTGATTTGAGCCTAGCCCAGGTAAAAAGTTCACAAGATTCCATCTCATCAAAAAAGCTTGGGTGTGGTGGAGTGTCCCTGTGCCTGTCTTACCATCTATGGTAGGAAGTTTAATGGAGAGTATGGGGGAAGTGGTGCTGTAGCTCCAAGTAGTAGAGTGCTAGCCCTGAGCTGAAGAGCTCAGGGACAGTGTCCAGACCCAGAGTTCAAGTCCCACAACTGACAGAAAAAAAAAAGTATCTGTTTTACAAAAACCAAGTCTGTATCTCAACATAAGCAGATCAAAAAGGGCTGGAGGCATGCCTCAAGTGGAAAAGTGCCTGCCAGCATGTACGAAGCCCCTGAGTTCAAACCCTAATACTACCAAAATAACAAATCAAAGCCTGTGGTACTAAGATAATCAGGACGTCCTTGCGTACACAACAATTAATAAAAAGTACAACATACATTTGTGTGTAGGAGCCAAAACAATAAAATTTTACAAGAATACTTAGGAGAAAAATTTTAAGACATTGGATTAAGCAAAAAAATTAAGTATAGTATCAAAAGAAGCCAGCTAGGAGTCAGGGGCTCACACCTGTAATATTAGCTACTTAGGGGGCTGAGATCTGAGGATTGTGGTTCAAAGCCTGCCTGGGAAGGAAAGTTTGTGATACTGTCACCTCCAATTAATGAGAAAGAAAGCTGGAAGTGGAGCTGTGACTCAAGGGGTAGAGTACCATCCTTGAGGATGCAAGCTCAGTGGTTAGGCCCTGCATTCAAGCCTAAGTATGGGCACACACATGCACATGTGTGCGCGCACACACACACAGAGTGTCAAAAGCATGGGACATAGAAAAAAATTAATTGGATCTCATCAAAATTCAAAACACTTTTTTAAGCTTAAAAATATGCCAATGGAAATAATGCTATGGCCCAAGTGGTGGAGTGCTTACCTTGAGCAAAAGCTCAGGTACAGTGCCCAGACCCAGAGTTCAAGCCCCAGGATGGGTAAAAAAACAAAACAAAACAGAAAAAGTGAAACAAAAAGATATACTAAGAAAATAAAAAGACCAGAAGAAAACTTGGAGAAACTACTTATAATCACATATATGATAAAGTACTTTATTTTTTTCATCCCAGATCTGCTCTAAAGAAAGAGAATTGAGTTACAGTGGCAGGCACTTTTAATTTACCAGTACTTTGTGGCTGCTTTAGGGTATATCTGCTTTAAGGTACTAAAGTACTAGAAGAGAACAAGGGAGCCAGTACTAGATAAGGTAAAATCCATGAGTGAACGGAATCAGGTTAGGACACCAAGAACTAGTAAGGAGATAGTGTGTATGTGTGTGTGTGTGTGTGTGTGTGTGTGTGTGTGTGTGTGTGTGTGTGTGTGTGAAAGAGAGTCCTGAGGCTTGGACTCAGGGTCTGGGTGCTGTTCTTGAGCTTTTTTGCTCAATGCTAGTGGTCTATCACTTTGAGCCATGGCTCCACTTGCAGTTTTTTTTTTAATTTTTATTGTCAGACTGATATACAGAGTGGTTACAGTTTCATATGTTAGGCATTGGATACATTTCTTGTACTGTTTGCCCTCATTCCCCCCTCCTCCTCCTCCTTTCCCCCCATGAGTTGTTCAGTAGATTTACACTAAACAGTTTTGCAAGTATTGCTTTTGTAATCGTTTGTCTTTTTTACCCTGTGTCTCTCGATTTTGGTATTCCCTTTCAGTTTCCTAGTTCTAATACCTGTATACACGGTTTCCAATGTACTCAGATAAGATACAGATATAGTGCAGGTACAACCACAGGAAGGGGATACAAGAGGATCATCAACAATAGAAGCTACGGTTTCACATGGCATGTTGAAAGTAATTACAACAGTGATCTAACAATCGTTTCCATAACATGGAGTTCATTTCACTTAGCATCATCTTTTGTGTTCATAAGGGCTATTGGGCTGTTGTGATCCTCTGCTGTGACTAGCCTAAATCTGTCCTATGAGGGAGACCATAGAGTCCATGTTTCTTTGGGTCTGGCTCACTTCACTTCTACTTGCAGTTTTTTTGGAGGTTAATTGGAGATAAGAATCTCACTGACTTTCCTGCCGAGATTGGCTTCAAACCACCATCCTCAGATCTCAGCCCCCTGTGTAGCTATGATTACAGGCATGAACTACCTGTGCCTGACATAGCAAGACATTTTTAAATACTTTTTAGCCTTACCAAGAAAAAATAGGCTTGGAGCTACTACCATGACTCTTGCAGAAGGAACAAACCTACACAATTCACTGAATGTAGTAATATTCCATACCAATGAAGCCAATAGCTATATTTACACATTAATCTATAAGTATAGGGTAGAAAGAACTCCAAGTTAAGGATGCCAGTGCAGTCCTCCCAGACAAGCTCACAATTTGTGACAAACTGACCCACTAGGCTAATCTTGGGACCAATTTACTTCCAAAGGACCTTATGCTTTCTGTTGTTTCTCTGAGAAACAGGGAAAGTAGGAACATATAAGATATTGCTATTCTGTGTGTAGAGAAGGGAGTTTCTTTTCCTTACTTGTATTGTCCTGGGTGTACTTCTCTTCTGGTGTTGAACTCCAGAGAAATTTTAGCATCCAGTCCAATTCCAAAATAGTTGTTCATGACACACTTTTCTTTGAAGCGTCTGAAATCAGTCAAGGAAAGGGTCAGGCACTAATGCAAGAAAGAAGTGCTTTTGCCATTTGGCTGAAGATTTCATCTGCATGGTTAAAAACAACTGAAAGAAGTCCTTCTCTACATTGTGTGTAACCAATGTTCTTGAGAGTTACATGGAGATGTTCTGTTGTATTAACAATTAACTTGTTAACTGAAAGAGGGCCCCTAAGCTAGTTAGGAGGTTTCAGTGGGATTGGAATTTATAGTAAAGGAGTAACATTTATGATTTTAGCATTCTTTGGAGACATCCAAGTTGAATAGACACATTTTTATACATATGGATACAGGGAAATATCATTAGATTATTCCCATGACAAATGTTTGAGCATCCATCCCAGATAAAATGTATCTTGACAGTTAAGAGTAAACTATTGTTCTCAGGGATGTGTGACTCCTGTGTAGTAGCTTCACATCAAAAGGCACATATTTGGGGACAAAAATGGATAAAAAAAAAGGCATATACGTACACAACAATAAAAGGCAAATAGTTGTGTGTATGTGTCTTGCATCCATCTAGGGTGTCAGTATCAAAACTTGTGCTGTGCTAGAGCAAGTACATGCTGTGCATGTACAGTTATGCATGACTGTTGGGGTTTTTAGCCCCCACCCCCCCGCATTCCCCCAACCCGCGGGGGAGACGGGGAAGGCACGCCCCGACCGGACGAGCCAAGAAAGGAGAAGAGTCGGCAGGCTGCTCGCACCCAGCTCTCCCTCACCGGAGGACAATCAGACAGCCTGGGAGTCAAGTCGTGCAAGATCTCGTTTATTGGGGAAGTACGTGCCACTAATATAAGGCACAGGAGCCAATCAGGTCTCAGATCGGCAGGAAGGGGAGGGATGAGCTGTCCATCAAGGGCGGAAGAGCTGGGGCGTCACAACCTACAGAACCGCCTCTGGGTTATAACCAAAGACATTGGAGCAGCGGTGCGTTGTTAGGCGCTGCCATCTTAGCTACACGTGACCCCAAGACTGAGAAACAAGCGGGGCCAGCTAGTTGACTTCCAAGTGCGCCCCACACATGACTATGCATAATTGTTCCCAACTTGTATTTCAAAGACATATCAGTATCAGTAGCTTGGAATTGTTCATAGTGGGAGGGTTTATACAGGTAATAAATCAGTGCCTCTCTACCTGGAGAGTTGATTGTGAAACACTTGGAATATTGATCAAGCCTCATTTGGTAAGATCCCTGAGACCTCAACCATAAATATAAGCTAATGGTGAAGTGCAAGGGGGTTTTGGGGATTGGAGGTTAGGAGTAAGAATAGTTTTCTTAAATTATTTAAGGAAGCATAGATAATGGCTGTTTGTGTTCCGAAAACAGATAAGTTTAATCATAGGTAATGTATGAGAGATTTTTATCAGCATATATTAGTTGTATAAAGAAGAGCTTCATTGTGACATTTTCATGTATACATCTAATCATACTCATTCCCTCCATATTTCTTCATCATCCTTTTTCCTCTTTCTTAAAACAATTTCAACATGTTCCATTGTTCTGTTTTCGTACATAAAATATTTTGACAATACTCTTTCTCATTTGCCCTCTCCATTGATCCTCTCTCCACTAATACCCACCACCAACATGGCCTTTGATCCCTTTTTAAGTTTTTTCCTTTAATTTTAGAAGTGGTTATCTTTTCAAATAGTTACCAAACTGACCCTGCCTCTCACATAAAAGATTTGCCTTCCCTCACCAGAGTCCAGAATTTGGAGTTTCTCTACCTAATATCTAAAGGAATGTTAACTGGACTCAAAATGAATGAATGTGGCAGAATTTGACTGCTTGGAATAGTATAAAGAAGTAGAAGACTGAAAGAGATGTCCTTAGATTTACTACATAGATCCTTAAATAATCATTTGTTATTTAGAATCTTCAAGCATTTATAGTTGGTGCTGGTGGCTCATGCCTGTAATCCTAGTTATTCAAGAGCCTGAGATCTAAGGACTGCAGTTTGAAGACAGGCCTGGAAGAAAATTCCATGAGGTTCTTATTCCCAGTTCACCAGCAAAAAAAACTAGAAGTGAAGGTGTAACTCAAAATGTAGAGAACTAGCCTTTAGTTGAAAAAGCCAAGTGAGAGCACAAAGCCCTGAGTTCAAGCCCCAGTTCTAGCACCAAAAAAATACAGTTAAGAGAAACAGTAGAAAAATAGTTCTCTGAAGTAACAAATAACATGATTTATAATAGTGTTAATTGCCTACACATATGGCACTTAACCAAGTACTTTTCATATGTAAACTTAATAAGTAAAATACACTCGTGTCAGTTTCTTTAATTGTCATTACATGTGAAGAAACTGGGGATAGCATTGTGTAAGTCACTATTTAGGTTATACATTAAGAGTCAAGATTTGACTCTTTTTTTTTTGTTGTTTGTTTTTGGCCAGTCCTGGGCCTTGAACTCAGGGCCTGAGCACTGTCCCTGGCTTCCTTTTTGCTCAAGGCTAGCACTCTGCCACTAGAGCCACAGCGCCACTTCTGGCCGTTTTCTGTATTTGTGGTGCTGGGGAATCGAACCCAGTGCCTCATGTATACCAGGCAAGCTCTCTTGCCACTAGGCCATATCCCCAGCCAAGATTTGACTCATAAATTATAGAATAAAAAATTAAAAATAATAAAAAAGATTTTTGTAAAAACCCAAAAAGTTAAAAAGAAAAGATTTGGGGGCTGGGGATATAGCCTAGTGGCAAGAGTGCCTGCCTCGGATACACGAGGCCCTAGGTTCGATTCCCCAGCACCACATATACAGAAAACGGCCAGAAGCGGCGCTGTGGCTCAAGTGGCAGAGTGCTAGCCTTGAGCGGGAAGAAGCCAGGGACAGTGCTCAGGCCCTGAGTCCAAGGCCCAGGACTGGCAAAAAAAAAAAAAAAAAAAAAAGAAAAGATTTGACGCTTGATATTCTGAGACTGTGTTCTTAACCAAAGAAAGGAAGACACCATTAAAAGATTATTGGTTTAGGCTGGGCATCAGTTGCTCAGGCCTGTAATCCTAGCTACTGAGGAGGCTGAGATCTGAGGATTATGGTTTGACTTCACCCCAACAGGAAAGTCTGTGACACTCTTATCTTCAATTAATCACCCAAAAGATGGAAGTGGAGTTTGGACTCAGTGGTATAGAGCTAGCCTTGAGCAACACATAGCTCAGGGACAGTGCCCAGGGCCCCTAGTTCAAAACCCAGGACAGGCACACACACAAAAACCATAATAGGTTTAAGTACTTACATTGTTTCAGGAGTAAAATGTAGATGTTCCAAGTTAAGGTTGTCTAGGTCCTCACTCCTGAGAGAAGGGATGGAAGACAACGTACCATGACGAGAACCTAGACATAAACAAATATGACATTGGAGACTGATGCAAACAAAAGAGCCTTTCTCCCTCCTCGTATCCAACCCTGTTTTCTCTGCTCCAGTAAAGTCAAGCTCAGTGACTTTCTACTAAATTAAGAGATACTCAGAGATCTCATTTGAAAGGGGAATCT
>NC_063188.1:76608800-76657338 GCF_023159225.1 Perognathus longimembris pacificus | reverse complement strand
CTTTAGATGGACAGTGAAGCTAGGCACCAGTGGTTCACATGTGCAATCCCAGCTACTCAGGAAGCTGAGATCTGAGGATCATCATTTGAAGCCAGCTGGGGCCGGAAAAGTCTGTGAGACTCTTATCTTGAATTAAATCACAGAGAAAGAGGGAAGTGGTTCTGTGGCTCAAGTGGTACAGTGCTAGCCTTGAGGAGAAGGAGCCCAGAGACAGTGCCTAGTGTAAGGTCCACCCCCTAGAGGGCTCCATTCAGATGTCCCCAACCTGTTTAAGTCTGCACCCAATACCTGTTACCTAGGTAACACTTGGAGGCAGTTACCTCCTCTTTCTCTGAGGTCACATCCAATCCACCTGGCCATACCTCCCACCTTTCCCTATATAATCCGGCTCATCACAAGTCCCCACTCTCTTTCCTTTTCTCTCTTACTTTCTCTTGTTCTTTTCTCTATTTTTCCCTTCTTCCTTCCCCTCCATCTCCCCATGCCTCCATCTTGTGTGGGCTGGCAGTTTGTTTTCCACTCAATAAGTGGCGGGTTTCCTTTCCCATGAACTTTACATCTGGTGCAGTGACTTGGGAGGGGACAGAGTCAGAAGTCACTGGATCTCCTCCTCCCTCTTCTCTTCTGAGGGTTAATCTGCCTTCTTGACTGCTCCTCCTCGGACCAAAGTGCTAAAAGCCAGAGGAACCTGACCTTGGACTTCTCGCCTTTACCATTGCTGGCTACATCCACCACACCATCTCCTTTCTATGTCTGGTGAGCAACCACAGTCTACAGGTCTTCTGTTTGTCTGCCTTATTGGGCTCCTGCGTCCTCACCAGACTACTCCATTAAGTCAAAACACCTCATAGGCTAGAAAATCAGCCTCAGTGGCCCAACCTTTTGGCTTGTGTCCTCGAGAGTGCTACACAGGCTGGGTTCCAGGGACACCCCTCTAGGGTCTCTCTCAAAGGCTATCCATTCTGGGTTTGATCTACTCCACAAACTTAAGGAAAAAGTGGGCAGTTTTGGAGAAATCTGCCCCATGAGACTTCTTCCAGGTTTCATTCAAGGACTGGCATCTACCACCAAGGGACTGCTGCTTGTCTTCCCCCAGAGGGGCCACATCTCCACCTTTTACCCCTAATGTCGATTCCCTTTGCCAGCAGGAAGTAGAGAGTCGGGGCCCTTTTCCTTTTTTTGTGCCAGTCCTGGGCCTTGAACTCAGGGCCTGAGCACTATCCCTGGCTTTTTTTTTTTTTACTCAAGGCTAGCACTCTGCCACTTGAGCCATAGTGCCACTTCTGGCTGTTTTCTACATATGTGGTGCTGCGGAATCGAACCCAGGCCTTCATGTATATGAGGAAAGCACTCTTGCTACTCGGCCATATTCCCAGCCCGGAGCCCTTTTTTTCATAATTATTAAAAGGCCAGAATGTAAGGCCCACCCCCCTGGAGGGCTTCATGCAGATGCCCCCCACCTGTTGAAGTCTGTGTCCAATACCTGTGTTACCTAGCTAACTGACATACCTGGAGGCAGTTACCTCCTCCATCTCTGAGGTCACATCCAATCTACCTGGCCATATCTCCCACCTTTTCCTATATAATCAGGCTCAACACGAGTCCCTGTTCTCTTTCCTTTTCTCTTACTCTCTCTTGCTCTTTTCTCTTTTCCATTTTTCCTTCCCCTCGGTCTTCCCATGCCTCCATCTTGTGTGGGCTGGCAATTTGCTTTCCCCTGAATAAACTCCTTTCTGCCTGAACAATGTGGTGGGTTTCCTTTCTGACGAACTTTACACCCAGGACCAGAGTTCAAGCCCGAGGACTGGCAAAAATAAAAATTAAAAAAAAATTATGGCCAGTGGCTTTCATTGAGAAAATACCAAGATTGTGCTACTTATTGGCAGTGAGGGCATTCCCTAGTCTTGGTTCTTATCAGGACAGCCAGAGATAAGATCTCAGAGTATCGGGTTTCTGGAAAAGAGGGAGGTTCATCTACTGCAAAGTAGGATTATGGTTAAAGAGGAATGCATGACAAATATGTATTTTCTTTTTGGGAACTAAATGACAGTGATGAAGGTTAGAATATTAGAAGAAAAGAAAGAGCCTTACGGTATCCTGGGCTCATCTGGTTAAAGTCTTCTGAGTCATCGTCTCCCAGGAGTAAAGTTGATGTAAAATTCTTGACTGATATTGTTTGTCTGGTTTCCTTGTCCAGAACTACAGAAGACAGGGAGGGAATATTGGTCACATTCATTGAACATTTATTGAGAATGTGTAGACAAGGAGATACTCATTTTCACTACCATCTTTCCTCAGTGACACTTTATTTACGCCTGGCTTCCTTATAGCCTTGTTGTTATGTCTTTTTCATGCCTGAGCTTTTTGTTTCCCTGGCTACTCTTTTTCCGTTAACCACCAACCACACATGGTTGTGAGTAGAATCTTGAGGTCCTGGATGGGGGTAGCAGACTGGAAAATACTCTGCCCTTCTACTTTCATTCCCCTCATTCTTTTATTCATAAGGCTTGTCCAGCCATGTGCCTCCAGGACCATGCTACTCTTTTTACTTAGATGTCTCACCCATACCCAGAACTCCTTTCAGCAATTTATATGTCTTATAGTTGAGGTTCATGGCCTGTTCCAAAACTCATACCTTCAGTCTGTCCTCTACCAGGAAACATTTGTCCCCCAAACACAAGATTCACTCCTAAACCTAACATATGTATCAGTGAAAGACTGAGAGTCAGTTGTGACAGAGTGATGGCTGTGTCAGATTAATCTGATCTTCACCATATAGAAATAGAGGCAGTCTGTTTAATTCTTTCACATTGAAGAAGAGAGGTTTCCTTTCTTAGCAACATGGCTAAGGTTGTATCTAAAGGCACCAAGGCAGGGGAAGGTATCACAAATAAAAGTCAAAGGCCAGCTAAAGGGAATTCCTTGCTTTATGGGACTTCTGTTTAATTTCACTGTAGCTTAGTTAGAACACACTTAGTCTTATAGCATCTTATCAACCTGTTTTTCAAGAGTGATGAGGAAGAAATGGTCACCAAAATTTTATATGAGGAAATTGAGTTTTCATACTGAGTTTGAAAACTTGTCAAGCATTCTGAGCAATGGCAATCTGTCTCAGAGCATTATGCCTAATTAATACTATCAGCATGCAGAGATGAGCACCATTTTTTAAATAGTCACAGGTTAGTGAGTAGACTTGGTGGTTAGAAAGAGGCATGAGCAAGTAGAAAAAAAAATTCCATGACTGTAGGTGAAATCCCACAGAGCTTAAGCCACGCCACTTGTAATTGTTTAGAATGAATATTCTAAAAATAAGTAGAGATGGTTGAGGGGTTAGGAGGCAAAAGGAGTCAAACTGCTTATCGGGACTGATTGAAGCTTTTTACTTCAGCTGTCTGAGGACTGACTTCATTTAAAAAAATTATTGTTTAAGACTCACTTCAAATGAAACATGAATGCAGACTCGAGTCAAGCTTTTAGTAATGAGGTCAGATAGCGAACCCAGAGAAAAGATCACTGTGCAATCCATTGAAACTTTCTCTTTTCCCTACCCAATTACCACAAGCCTGATCTCCTTACCTTGTTCAACTTGGAATATGATGAGTTTCAAGGATTTCTGGAGATTCTTGGCTCTTGTGGTCAGGTCCAACTTGCATCTGGCTATTTGGTCCGTTTGAGAGACGAAGAAAGGTGTTCTGCTTGCTCTGCCATCATCTTCACTGACCGTGGTGCTTTTCTCAGCAGAGGTAGCTTCTGCCTCCTCAGCCAGGATATCAATCAGGACATTGAGCTTATCATACATTAAGTCACTCTATAAAGGGAGAAACAAGATGGGACACTTATTAAAGACCAGTGTTTGGCTGGGAATATAGCCTAGTGGCAAGAGTGCTTGCCTCCTATACATGAAGCCCTGGGTTTGATTTCCCAGCACCACATATATAGAAAATGGCCAGTAGTGGCGCTGTGGCTCAAGTGGCAGAGTGCTAGCCTTGAGCAAAAATGAAGCCAGGGACAGTGCTCAGGCCCTGAGTCCAAGGCCCAGGACTGGAAAAAAAAAAAAAAAAAGACCAGTGCTTGAGAGGACAGAATGAGGAGTGTGGATGTGTAGAGATGGGTGGCTAAAGATACTACTTGGTCAGAAATGCTGAGCACACAGTTATGTGTGAGGCGATGAAGTACAGATGGGATAAGAGTACATGGGTACATGTGATACAAAATGCATGATAGGGGAGCAAACACATTTGTTTCTAAGCAGCCTGAAACATCCATACAAGTTTCCTAATCTATCTCAGGTCAGATTGGCCTGTAAAATGATATAACACGGCAAGTTTAGGAAAGAAACATGTCTCCACTGGCATGTTTACAGCATGCTTCTATAGATGGATGTGCTTCTGTATTTATATATGACTGAGGGTGCAAATCTGTTGCATGAATTAAGGCATTGATTCCTAGAGCCATCATTTAATGGGTGATTATGATGTAAGGTACTTGCTTTTGAAAGAACAAGCTTTTGTTGTTTTAATACTGTTCATAGAAAGTGCAGATTTTGTAATTAGTTAATAACTGATCTCAGTTCTTTTTCCATCCCTGCTATCCTGTCCTACATAAGACCAGCTTCAACTAGATGGGGCATTGGGTTCCCAAAAAGGTTTCTTGCAGACTTGCTCCTTTGTCCCACTGATTATTATTTTTTCTTTGTGCAAGAACTGGGGCTTGAACTCAGGGGCCTGGGCACTCTCCCTTAGCTTCTTTGCTCAAGGCTGGCATTCTACCACTTAAGCCATGCTCCCACTTCTGGATTTTTGTGGCTAACTGGACTTTTCTGCCTAGGCTGTCTTTGAGCTGAGATCCTCAGATCTCAGCTTTTTGAGTAGCTATGATTACAGGCACATGAGTCACTGGTCTTGGTAAATTCTGTTTTGTTTGGTTTTGTTTTTTGCCAGTCCTGGGGCTTGAACTCAGGGGCTGAGCACTGTCCTTGACTACTTTTTGCTCAAGGCTAGCAATCTGCCACTTGAGCCACAACGCCACTTCTAGCTTTTTCTATATATGTGGTACTGAGGAATCACATCCAGGGCTTCATTTATACGAGATGAGCACTTTACCACTAGGCCATATTCCCAGCCCTTTGGCAAATTCTTTTTTATAAAACAACTTTATTGGGATTCAGCATATCATAAAATCTATCCTTTTAAAGTGTATATAATTTGATAGTTTTTAGTATATTCACAATGTAGCCATCACACTATCTAATTTTAGAAAATTTCATATTCCCAAAAGAAACCTAGTACTTATCAGCAGTCATTCTCTATTCCTACCCTTTATAGTACCACTAATCTACTTTGTATCTCTATGGATTCAGACAAGTTATTTAACCTTGTACATCCATACTCTACAGTAGCTCTAAGAAATAAATTAACAAACACTTCACAAGCACTCAAAACCTTCTCTGGTACAGAATAAGTGTTACATAAGTGTGAACTAGTGTTATAGAGGTGAATATAGGCATATTTCTAGTGTGTATTTTTAGGCATCTATTTTCAAGAATGATCTGATATATAACCAGTGAGCACATATATACCTGGGTGTATGTACTTGTATCTAGTTGTGGGCAGATGCTTGTGGCACTTGTGTATGAATGCATAGTGTAGTCTTTTCATTTGACAAAGATGGAAAGTGATGAGGTTGGACTTTTCCTATTAAGAAGGCTACTAGTTGTCACTCACTGTATTTCTTTTACAATTTCCAGTAAGAGGCACATTTTCTTTTATTGAAAAGAGGATCTTTGTTCCACAAAGAATATAGACAAAAGCAAAGGAAACTTACTTTCGAAATCACAGATTGTACTGCTGTGTTGTTCTGCTTTATCTGCTGCCAGGTCTTTACAATATCAATCACAAAATCTTCTGCTGATGAACAAAGGAATCTGGAAAGAAAAGTTAGATTGCATCAGGTAACCTGAACCATGAAGCCCAGAGCCCTTCTATCTTATAAAATTACTAGTTCCCTCTTCTCTGTCTCTTTCCTGATCTCCTCTACCCCCTCCTCCCCAACTTCCCTCCCTTCCCTCTTTGTTTGTTTGTTTTCCTGTACTTCTGTTGAGATAAGCTCTATCTCCATTTAAGTTTCACACCTCTTCTTAAGATTTAAAACAGGTTTAGGCAAGTTACAGCAGAGGATCACAAGAGCCCAATAGCTATACCCTTATGATCACATAAGATGATGCTAAGTGAAATGAACTCCATGTTATGGAAACGATTGTTATATCACAGTTGTAACTACTTTCAACGTCCCATGTGTATCTGTAGCTTCTATTATTGATGATGTTCTTGTATCACCTTCCTGTGGTTGTACCTACACTATCTCTGTAATCTTATCTGAGTATATTGGAAACCATGTATACTGGTATTAGAACTAGAAAATTGAAAGGGAATACCAAAATTGAGACATACAGGGTAAAAAAAGAAAAACAACTACAAAAACAATACTTGCAAAACTGTTTGGTGTAAGTGAACTGAACACCTCATGGGGGGAAAGGGAAAGGGGGAGGAGGGAGGGGGGTATAAGGGACGAGGTAACAAACAGTACAAGTAATGTATCCAATGCCTAACATACGAAACTGTAACCTCTCTGTACATCAGTTTGATAATAAAAATTTGAAAAAAAAAGATTTAAAACAGGCTGACTGGCATTTCCTAGTCCTATTTCTTTTTTTTCTTTTTTTTTTTTTTTGGCCAGTCCTGGGCCTTGAACTCAGGGCCTGAGCACTGTCCCTGGCTTCTTCCCGCTCAAGGCTAGCACTCTGCCACTTGAGCCACAGTGCCGCTTCTGGCCGTTTTCTGTATATGTGGTGCTGGGGAATCGAACCTAGGGCCTCGTGTATCCGAGGCAGGCACTCTTGCCACTAGGCTATATCCCCAGCCTGTCCTAGTCCTATTTCTGAATCTCCAGTTTCATCTCAGGTCAGAGGTTTTTATTCTGGGTCAATGAGCTGAGATTATAAAGTACAACTATAATCAACTCAGATGATAAAGTACAAACATAATGACATTAGGAGGGATTGTTTGTGAAGACTATTTCTGAGATGAGGGTTCTATGAGGAATACATGATCCACGTAGAAGGGGGGATATGTTGCTTAGGTTATAAAAGAGCTGCTAGTTATAGGAGGCAAGTTTTTTTTTTTTTTTTTTTTTTTGGCCAGTCCTGCGCCTTGAACTCAGGGCCTGAGTACTGTCCCTGGCTTCCTTTTTTTGCTCAAGGCTTGCACTCTGCCACTTGAGCCACAGCGCCACTTCTGGCCATTTTCTGTATATGTGGTGCTGAGGAATTGAACTCAGGGCTTCATGCATAATGAAGCAAGCACTCTTGCCACTAGGCCATATTCCCAGCCAGAGCTGCTAGTTATAAATAGGTGCTACAGAGATGTTTTCCAGTGTCAAAGATGGAAAGCAAGGTGTCTATAATGTTGAATGTTCTAGCACATTGTGTTTCTCTTCTGTAACATTCCTTCCAAATACCTGATTTATGATTTTGTCTTTCTTGGAGCAGCAAGAATCCTCACCTGAATTTCATCTTTCTTAAACTTTCTAATCAGAACTTTGAGTTGGGAGAAATCTGACTTGGGAATATAAGCATATATTTTCCTTGGCTTTAACATCCTGCACTATCAAAATGAGCCCCATATCTGAATTGGGAACAGCCCATAGAGGCCAAAAAAAGGCACCAAGGGAAGACACTGACCTGGTAGCAATTATCATCTCCGTGGGGTACTTGGCCTTTAGGATTTTGTTCAGCTCAATGGTTGCAGACTCCAAGTGTTGGATAGCAGCAGCCTGAAAGGAAAAACATGCTCAGTCCTAGAAGCTTAATGCGTGTACCTTGGGTGCTTTCTATCCTTACTCCCTACAGCCTTATTGCTCCCTCCTGACTCTTCACTAGCATCTCAATTGTCTCTTCTGCTTTAATATCAATCAATGGATACTCATAGAAGGGTACCAGAGATAATCTTGGATTTGTAGTTATTCTAAAACTACTCCTATCTGTAGTTATTCTAAAACTACTCTTACTCTTATTTGATTTTTTCTAATTTAAATTAATAATAAAAAAACTCATGTTCCATATTTCAAGTGGGAAATCAATCTTATATAGCTAGTAAGTAATTCTGATTTATTTTCATATCTTTTCAATATTCACATTTCACCTCTTAAGTAATATTACTACTAATAACAAAGCCTACTTATATAGGACTATGTGCCAGGCTCTGTTCTATACTGTTTTATGTAATTTCAATAACTGTATTAACAGTTTAAGATTATCCCTATTTTACTGAGGAGAAAACTGAAGCACAGAGAAGAAATTAATAGGTGGTAGAGCTTAGGCTGGATTACAGCTAGTCTGGGTCTTGTATATGTTCTCCTAATTACAATTACTTTGTGTTCTCTATCACTCCCTACATTAAAAAATTTACTAATTCTTGATAATTCTCCTTTTCCAGTTTGTCTCAAATATATTCAATTCTCCTTATCACTGTTACTTCTTCAGCAGATGAAATCATCATCATCTCTTGCATAGGCAGTATTAGCATCTCTTAGCTTTTCTTTTTGCTGCTATAATTATAAAAGCAATTATAGAACTAGAGAATCCCTCCACTTAAAGCTCTTCTGTTGTATGGCAGAATGGATTGGTTGCGGGATATTTATTAAATCAAATAGAGTGAAAATATTGATAATGGAATCTACCATTTCAGTTTTCCTGCTGAAATGTCTAGAAATTTTTTGGGGGTGGGGATGGTACTAGACCTGAACTCAGAGCTTTGCACTTACTAGGCGAGTGAGTAATCTATCACTTGAGTAACACCTTTAGCCCTTGGAATTTTTTAAATCATAAGATGCAGAAGAACTGCCCCCTTATAGAATTCTCATTGCTCTTAGGATAGAAGTCCATTTACAAAGCCTTTTTGGTCTGGTCCCTGATTGCTTCTCTAGTCCTCTCTTCTCTTCTCCCTATCTACACTCTCTTCTCTCTTCTGCTTTCCTCTCTTCTCCTCTCCTCTCCCCCTCTCTCCCCTCTCTCTCTTCCCTCCTCCCTCCCTCCTCCTCTCTCTCCCCTAGCCATTATAAATATGTTTCAGTTCTGTGCATATTCTATACCCATTCTTGACTTAGAAGAATGCATGACTATTCCTTTTGTCTATAACAACCTTCTATTTTCCTGGTTAACCTGGTTAACTTGCTCTGGTCTCTTCCTTTTTTTTTGGCCAGTCCTGGTCCTTGGACTCAGGGCCTGAGCACTGTCCCTGGCTTCTTTTTCCTCAAGGCTAGCACTCTGCCACTTGAGCCACAGCACCACTTCTGGCCATTTTCTGTATATGTAGTGCTGGGGAATGGAACCCAGGGCCTCATGTATAGGAGGCAAGCTCTCTTGCCACTAGGCCATATCCCCAGCCCTCTGGTCTCTTCTTAAATGACATTTATTCCAAAAAGATTTTGCGGACCCCACCCAGATCAACTCTCTCTCTCTCTCTCTCTCTCTCTCTCTCTCTCTCTCTCTCTCTCTCTTTCCCTCTTTCCCTCCCTCCCTCCCCCCTCCCTCCTTCTCTATCTCCTATCTTTTATGTGTACTTCTACTTCCTTATGTTCATATTACTTTATTATTTTTTTATCTTTGCTATCTTTATTATTATTCTATCTATCCAAGCTCCATGATAGCAAGAACTATGCCATTCTTCTTTACTCACTAGCATAAGAACAACTCCTAGAATAGTATCTTACATATAGTAGTTACTTCATAAATATTTTGAATGAGCAAATAGCTGATGGAATTCTATCCCCGGTGCCTAACACATTCCTTTGTAAATAACTACTGATTAACTTGTTCCCAGTCCTCAATGATCTTGTCCTTATTAAGTCCATGGAAATATAAAAGTTTCTTTTGGGGATCTTCCCATTATTTCATTTGTGATAAATATGTTGGCCTGAATTACAGCAGGGCAGTAGTTACCTCAAATTTTGGCACATCCATTTCAACCTGTCCTTTTAGCAGTGGGACTTTTCTGGGAGTCTCGCGAATCATCACGCTCCATCTGAAATGAAGTTCAAAGGCAGATATTTAGAATTCTGCTTTATTACACATTGGGATACATGTATCATGTGTCAGGAAAGAATTTACAATGTCTGTGTAGCAGAGGAATACTTTAGTGACCTCTGGCCACCTGGTATCAAGATGTAGCACAAAAGGAGACTGCCTCATGACTACTCTAGACCAGTGGGATGGAAGTTATTCTTCCAAGGGCTCTCAGAAAAACAGTGCTTCCCAACCAAAGGTAGCATCAAGATCTTTGGAAGTGCTTTGTTAACACACTAAGGTCCTTTGTATTGGGCCCAGATAAGTATTTTAAGAGAGCATCCCAGTAAATCCTTATGAGCAAACATAAAACAAATACTCAAATATTCTCTAGTCTAGAAAGTCTTACTTTGGGGAGATAGTATGGCAATATTCTCTCTTGTCTACAATTATTACTGAACTTTTCCTTTCTTTGAGAACCTGATAAAAACTATATATGCTTTCTTAAGGGAAAACTATTCTTCTGATAGATAACTTCCAATAGATAAAAGGAGATTCACAGGACCTTTGAAATTTATTTGTGAGACCTCTTCTCTCAGATCTTTTAGATTTGAAGAGGGGTATAAATGATATTTAACAGGTACATGATAGACTCTTGGCTTCCCAAGAGACAAGCTTGTCTATACTGAATTCAAAAAAAGGATGTAGGGCTATATGAGAATGTTCCTGATGGAGACAGACCTGGAAGTAACTGATATGAACTGGAACTCACCTGTCAAGAGTCCTCACGGTAGCCTGTTCCACTCTGTTGAGGATGTCAAGTGGTGACTTGTTTTTGCTCCAGAATGCACCCCAACCCAGGACACGAGCCAGATCATTGCCGGTTCCAAGCGGTATGACTGCTAGCTGACACTGTAAGAACAGAAAGAGACATCCTTTTAGAGAGTCTTTTCATAAACCTTCACCCATGAAAGGTCTCAGAGGGTACTTTTTAGATTCTAGTAGCTATAATGAAAGGATATTAGAAGGTGTGTGTCCTTAAGGAGTTGAACCTCACTTTCAGCAATAAAGTACTCAGTAAAGTAGAAAGTTGCTGGAATATGGGAAAACTCCAGCAGAAAAGAAAACTACTAGAATCAGAATAGAGGAGCTGGCTCCCTAGAGGCTGGGGGAGAGATCAAAGGTTTATGACCCTTTTGTCTTTGTTTATTCTCTTCCCTTTTACTCTTCACTTTCAGGCCTAGGGAATGAGCACTAATTTTTTGCTGCCTAATCTTTCCAATCTCTTTCATATAGAAAGATGACTAGAAAATGGCTAGGTTTGTCAAATTAGCCATTGGCCTTGTAGGATATATACATTTTATTGTCAAGGAGAATAAAAAACTTAGGACTTTATGGAATGGGCAGTTCTGTACCACTGATGTCTTTAGCAATGGCTAAACTGAGTCAGAGACTTACCCTTTCATGTAATCCAAAAGCATCAACCAGAGATAACACCCAGCTCACACTGCCATCTCCACCACAGACCAGAACACGAAAACGAGCAAAGTTCTTGAACATGCACAGCCTGGAAAGAAGATAGGGAAATGATCATTTCATGCATGGCTGTATTTTTAAAAAATAATTTTACTACAGTGTATCAAGACTCAAGTGATAGGATATCACAATAACAGGCTACTTGCCTTCTTTCCCTTAGTCTCTATCTCTGGGTATACCCACAGACAATCTCAGAGATCATTCCTTGCCTCAACTCACATTCTACTGTGGCTAGCCTTGCTCTGGAATTTAGTAGTAACCTATTCTAACTCATTTGCTGAGGCCCAGGAAGAATGCATTGCAGAGTGCCAGTAGACTCACAGCAACCAGACTGAGCAGCCAGGTGGTCTCAAAATTAAATAGGCCTTTCACCCCACCCCTGGGAAAAAAAGAACAAGCACTGGAAAGGTGGACAGAAATATCCATTTACTTCTTCCTCTGATGTCAATGGGCCTAGTTTTCATTTTTTTTTTGCCAGTATTGAGGCTTGAACTCAGGACCTGGTCTCTGTCCTGAGACTCTCTGTGCTCAAGGCTAGCACTCTACCACTTGAACCACAACACCCCTTCTGGCTTTTTCTGTTTATGTGGTACTGAGGAATCCAACCCAGGGATTCATACATACTAGGCAAGCACTCTATCACTAAGCCACATTCCCAGTCACTAGTTTTCTCTTAGCCAAAAAAGGTAAAACAATCTTGGGAGCAGGACATGAGCTTGAAAGGATTTCTGAGAAAGAACTAAAAGTCCTTCAACCAACCAACACCAAATGCTCTGGAGTTATATGCTTGTGTACCTGGCCCAGGTGCAAGGATTGAATCTAGGAACCTACTCTAGTCTAGAATGTATAGAGGGAAGCCATATCTCTTACACTGTACTTACCCCGCTTCAGGTCCACCCTTTGATAAGTCAAACACTTGAGACGGATTAAGGTATTGCTTGAATTTTCGGAGGAAGACGATCCCTTGATGATCGCCACTTTTGGAGTTAATGAAGATGAGTAAAGGGCATGCACAAGCAGATGACCAATCAAGATTCCAGAAGTCTGAAGATACTACTAATTGGCCTGAGACAGAGAAAAAAGAGAAAAAAAAAAAACAGGTCATTTTGATGGAAATGAGATAAAATACTTTAGCATCACATTTTGGGGAAAAAAAAACATTTTGTAAAAGCAGTACTGAAAGTTGAATTCAGAACCCCATGCTTACTAGGCAAGTACTCTACCACTTGATCCAAGCCCCCAATCCTTTTTGCTTCAGATATTTTTTGGATAGGATCTTACATTTGTGCCCAGAGCAGCCTGAACCATGGTCCTCCCATGTATACATCCTACATAGTTGGGACCACAGGCACACACATCACATTCAACCATTGATTAAGATGGAGTCTCAGCAAATTTTTGCTCAGTTTGGCCTTGAACCACATTCCAATCTTCAACTCTTGAATATCTAGGATTACAGGCATGAGCAACTATAACTAGTTTACAAAGACTTTTTGAGCACTAATCTTAATCTCTTGAGATTAAAGGACAAAGTCAAGATCTCAGCAAAAGGGACTTGAAAGTCTTTTTCTAAACAAAAATGCATTTTCTGAGCAACTGTTACATACTGGGCATCATGCTAAGTCTTGCTAGGTATAGAACTCCCGTCCTCAAGCTCAGGAGACAAATGCATATACAAACAAGTATGTTAAAACACAAGGTTAGTGAAACTCTGTGGGGAAACTAAGGAAGGAGAAAACAGCTCAGGGAAAAGATCAACACTCTAACTAGTTCTTTCTGTTTGGGTTACTTCAGTTCTCTCAGAAGATATCAGGGGATATCAGCAGAGAGGGGAAAGAAAAGCTGTTGTTTAGGGAGGAGTTAGTGGGAGAACATATCAACTCGGGGTGAAACAAAGAACTTTAATCACTTCTCTACATCTCTGGCAAAGCAATTCAATGTTATCACACCACCCTCAGGGGGAACACGTCTATAGAGAAATTTTCTGGACGAGGGCTGGGGATATGGCCTTGTGGCAAGAAATTTTCTGGATGAGAGAGAAGCTTTTAATAATCCCCAACATTGAGGTCACCCATGGAAAAGTGGAGTTGTAACACTAAATAGCCAAGGTCTTCCAGATCATGAGCTCAGTCTTGAGCCTATTGACAGGAAGCTAGGCAGGGAATGGTGGCCTCCTAGGTGAGAGCTTCTGGACAAATAGCAGCTCCTCAAACCTCTGAGCTCATGGCTCAGGGAATCCACCATAAAAAAGGATTCATAGGGCAAAAATATGTGGCTTACTTGTAATTAGGATGTGTAGGTTGAGATACACTATTTATTGTAACTTGCATGAAAAGGAGCCTGAAGAAAATCCTGAACAGGTTTCATGACTGTTTTGTCTGGAAAAAAATCTATGGGCCACTTCCCACCCACTGGCCAGTAGAATTTGAATGCATTCTAAACCAAACTACCAGTTATGCACCAAAATTTCAGGGCTTGCCAGGGTTTGAAGCTACAAAGGGAGTCTACGGGGTCCCCTCAGTAATATAGCTTGGAAGTAGTTACTTTCTCTGAGTATAAGTAATATCCTTATCAGATTTTTAAACAAACATAAAATGTTGATGTAATGCTAGTTCTGACACATTCATCCATCCATTCATTCAACAAAGATGCATTGAGGGCTTTCCCTTTGCCTTTACACTGTTCCCTCCTTTCCCCCCACCTTTTCTCCTTCCCTCTCTCTACCCTTCCTCTCTCTCCCTCTTTCCTTCCCTTCCTTCCCTCCTCCCTCAGTATATTTCTAAAGTTAAGATTTAGCTACTCACCATCACCTTTGGGATCGCTCAGAGCTGTCGGAGGGACGATGGATGAGCGATGACTCCCGAAGCAACATTCCTTGGAAAACCGTCTCCGACAGTCGCTGTGCACCTGAAACGATAAGAACAGAGCAGAGAAAAAAAGGAGGGGGGAGAGAAAAGAAGAGCTTTGATCAGTTTCAAGTTTCAATGCCAAGAATTAGATAATTAATACTTAAATCTTCCTTTCTGACCTTTAGTGCTGCATACATACTAATTCATCTGACTATCCCTAGTTCATCTTGAGCCTGCCCTGAATGTGCCAAACTTTGGTCCTTTTCAAAGGTGACTTTCAGAAGATACCCATCTACAAGTACTGAGAAGTCATTAGTTTTAGGTCAATCTTAGAAGCCTACAGAATGGGAAGCTTATTTTCAGTATTAGTCCTAATCCTGATAAAATGGTTTTTATACTTCAGTCCTTACAACAATAATGTATGATAGAGAAGACATTATTAGATTCATCTTAGAAAATGAGCGTATGCCAATGCTCACTGAGGTAAAGGGTCTTGTCTAAGGTGAAAGGGCTGAGAGCTGAAAAAAATGAATGGCTAAAAGTGGTTATTCTTCTCAGTTGTCTGACATTTCCAAGCACTGTGTCCTGGATAATTAATTACACAATTTCTAGGGGGAACTAGAACTGGCTGGGTTATTCAAAGTCTCAAAAGAGACTAAAAGAAGAAACAAGAGTCTTCAGTAATGATTCAGTCTGAGCTGAATACTGGTGGCTCATGCCTGTGATCCTAGCTACTCAGGAGGCTGAGATCTAAGGGTCAAAGTTTGAAGCCAGCCTGGGAAGAAAAAGTCCATGAGACTTATATCTCCAAATAACCAGCAAAAGCTGGAAATGGAGGTGTAGGGCAAGTGATAAAGTGCCAGCCTTGTGAGAAAAAGGCAAGCAAGAGTGATTGGTCCTGAGTTTAAGCCCCAGTACTGACACCCCCCTCCCCCCAAAAAAAAGAAAAAGAAAAGAAAACTCAGTTTGAGGGAAGCATCAAACAGAAAGTCTAAATTAGGTTCTCTCAACCCTGCTGTTGAAATTTTGGGCCAGATAGTTCTTGGCTTTATTCTGTGCATTGTAGGAAGTTTAGTAAAATTCTAGGCCTCTGTCTACTAGAGGCCTACTACTACTAACAGCACTTCTCCCCTCAAGTTGTAAGAATCAGATATGTTGCTAGACATTGCCAACTACTTCCTGGCTGGGGGAAGAGAGACAATATTGCCCCCAGTTAAGGACCACTGGTTTAGAGGCATGGCAGTGTTTGTAGTTATGAGCATGGTCTTTGAAGAATTATGTAAGGATCAAGGCATGTGTTCTGGCTGCATGATCTTAGACAAATCACTTTACCTTACTGAACCTCACTTTCCTCATCTATAAAATGAGAACAATGAGGTCAATTTCAAGTTGTAAGGACTGATATAATGAATATAAAAATATTCAGTACAAATAGCAATGATAATTTGTTCATATATTATGAACCGTTATTAGTTTGCAAAGATTGCAAGTCCTTAAGGAGTATTGAATGAAGAAGGAAGAAGTTTCTTAAGGATAGACTCAGAATTCATTTTTTTAACTGCCTATTCTGTCATCACTAGAAAGTTCAGTTTTTCCTATTTGCTAGATGATCCCACCAGTTAAGAATAATCAGATTTGAGCATCTAAAATCTTTCTCCCAAATATTCTATAGATAGATCTGGAAGGACAAGATACTGAACTATATACTTTGGAATCTATGTAATATATTGGCATAAGGTAATCTGAGATTTTTATCTATGTCTGCACTATCAAGCTGCACTCCACCCCTCCTCTAGAAGCTAAATTCTTTATCAAAGAGATAGGAGGAGTCCTACCGTAGAATTGCACCAGAGACAGCGGAAATCTTGAAGTCTTTCGTAACTGCCACAGCTCTCATGACATACTGCACATTGAGAGCTAATAGGCATATTTCCTTCTACCCACTGATGGGGCATTGTTTGCTGAAAGGAACAAAAAAGTCAAAAGGTTAGTGATGAAAGAAAGGCCAACTGGAACAATTATATTATGCATGGAAGACATTAGGTCAAACCCTCAAGTTCTTAGTGATCTTGCAATCCCCATTCCAATGGTAATAACCAATGAAAGATAGAAATGGAGGTTTAATTACTTGAGTTTGATTGGATTGTGAGCCAGAGGAAGAGGCCTACTTTGCTTGTCTAGTGATAGAAGTATTTCTTTTTTTTTTTAATTAGGAAGAAGTCTTTCTATTCCTACATGTCATGCTTGAATGAAGGGCAAGGGAGAGGATGACTATGGAAGGGCACAACTGGTACTTACTATTTCATCAGCAGGCAGCAGGAGGTCATCAGTAATAGACAAGGTATTCCACTTGCAATCTTTGTTTGCTCTCAAAGCACATAATCTGTGAGATTTAACTTTACACACTGTGAGAAGAGAAGGAAGAATGGACATGAATCTACTGACAATAATGATTTGAATTCCCTTCCTAAAGCTATTCTGAATGTTAGAACCCACACACATTCTAAACAGTTCTGACCCACTTCCATTGGCCTTACTTCTGATGTAAACCAGTTCCTTTTGATTCTTTTCTTTTCTTTTTTTTTTTTTTTTTTTTGGCCAGTCCTGGGCATTGGACTCCGGGCCTGAGCACTGTCCCTGGCTTCTTCCCACTCAAGGCTAGCACTCCGCCACTTGAGCCACAGCGCCGCTTCTGGCCGTTTTCTGTATATGTGGTGCTGGGGAATCGAACCTAGGGCCTCGTGTATCCGAGGCAGGCACTCTTGCCACTAGGCTATATCCCTAGCCCTGATTCTTTTCTTAAATGAGAGCATTGGGGTTTGAACTCAGGGCCTAGGTGCTGTCCCTTAGCTTTTTTGTTAAAGGCTGGTGCTCTACCACTTAAGCCACAGTTCTACTTCTGGCTTTTTGGTGGTTAATTGTAAATAAGAGTTTCACAAACTTTCCTGCTTGAGCTGGCATCAAATTAAGATTCTCTGATCTCAGCCTCCTTTGTAGACTTTTTGATTCTTAGTGGTTAAAATTTGTATTCTCCAACCTGAATGGAAGTTAATGGTAGGAATGAAGTAGTTTTTGTCTTTCTTCTTTTTTTTTTTTTTTTTGGCCAGTCCTGGGCCTTAAACTCAGGGCCTGAGCACTGTCCCTGGCTTCTTTTTGCTCAAGGCTAGCACTCTGCCACTCGAGCCACAGTGCCACTTCTGGCCGTTTTCTGTATATGTGGTGCTGGGGAATTGAACCCAGGGCTTCATGTATACAAGGCAAGCACTCTTGCCACTAGGCCATATCCCCAGCCCAGTTTTTGTCTTTCTAACCCTGTGATTATATAGTCCCATCCTCTCATACCTAACTCTCTATTTTTATTCATGAGAACTTCCTCTCCAACCTGAATGGAAGTTAATGGTAGGAATGAAGTAGTTTTTGTCTTTCTAACCCTGTGATTATATAGTCCCATCCTCTCGTACCTAACTCTCTATTTTTATTCATGAGAACTTCCCTTTATGCTAGTTCTTCCTTTCGTGGCCAGGTTAACCTCATACCTAGTCTCTGATCTAATATGAGTCAATGATACTAAGGGCATATGAACTCCTTTACTTCTATCTCTACCTATTGAGATTCACTGAAAAGATAAGATAGGTACCTTCACAGATGATGGCATCTCTAGACAAGGCAGGAATAGTCTCTCGACAAACATTACAGTGCTGAGTCCTGGGACTGTGGCTGGAATACCAGCAGTGCATTCCGATAAGGAAAGGATTATTTTCTGCTGCAGGTATCTAAAATAAATAAAAGAGAAGAGAAAATGGAGGGTTAATCACAAAAATGAATTAGGAAAAGCCAGAAAAATCTGCTTCTAGGATTAAAATGGCCTGCTGTATACGTATCAGAGCATGTGAAGAAGACTGAAAGTTGGAAAGCCAATGCTTGGCTTTTTTTGGTTTTTGTTTTGCTAGTGGCTTTAGAAAGGGAAAAATAGTGGATTGGATCCTGAGCCGGAAGTTGAAGATAGGAGTGATAATCTTTCTACTGCTTTTCCAAGCGTTAAACTGATTCAGTACAAGCAAAATTTGTTCAATATTAGCTTTGGTCTTTGTACTTTTTAAGTAGAAAACAAAAAAGGGGGTGGTAAGTTGGAAATTCAATGATATCCAACTGCTCTGTCCAGGAAAAAAGGGAAGAGTCAGGGCTCTAACTGTGGGCTAAGGAATACTTGTCAGGTTTTAACTACCTCTTGGAGGGACACATTGCTGCCAGGTGAGTAGGGTTGCTTGACCTGGGCAACAGTAAAAGGATCTTTAGCTTCCAATCTTCTCAGGAGCTTCTGATTCAAGTATTCTTTCCTGAAGTCCATGCTCTGACTGCCTACAGCAGTCTCCCAGTTAATCAACTTAATTCATTTAATAATTGATTAAACACACATTTGCTGAGTGACTTCTCTATTCTTGGTACTTTTCATGAATGACATTTAGGTATTATGATGAACAACACAAAGTCCCTGTCCTCACTGAGTGACATTCTGTTTGGCATCCACAGAACTGAACTTAGCATTATTGTTTTTTCTCTTTCTCTAACTTCCTTTAGAATTTAGACACAGACATGGAAACTTTTTTTATTCTTGACATTATACTGTGTTGAGTATAGAAAGCTATGAAAAGACTTTGAAAAGAACTATGTATTTTCCTGGATATCAGTTGTTATTGAGGGATTTACCACATTAAAACTTTAATCTTGGTCAGTTTATAGAAGTTAGGCATAGCTTGCACATAGCACTCTCAGATCTTCATTTCTTCCCCTAGTATGCTGTATATGTACTAAACTACTGGTGTCCTGACCTGGATGTTTCTAGAAAGAAAAGCTATTCTGATATCTAAAGGATTATCAAGTAATAGTCTTGAAACTTTAGTAAATGATGGAATGATTTTATATACCTCGAGACCTTAGAAAGCTCAAAGAATATCACAGTAGCAAGTGGGTTGCTGGATGTAGCCTTGGCTTTGGTACTCAGTTCTCCCAGCCTCTTTCTACTTCTTAAGTTACTATATTGTACCTCTAATAAGCATCTTACCTCCTTCAAATATTTTCCTCTCCTTCAATAATTACTACAAGATTTCTATGTATTATGTAATAAGTCACAGTTATTTCCTTGCAGGAGCTTATAGTATGCTGGAGGGGACAAATTCTGAAACAAATAATTCTAGCATAGGGTGACAATTGCACTGTTTAAAAATATGCAAGGCAAACTAGGTGCTGGTTGCTCATGCCTGTAATCCTAGCTACTTAGGAGGCTAAGGTCTGAGGACTGCAGTTGGAAGTCCTCCTGGGCAGGAAAGTCTGTGAGACTCTTATCTCCAATTAACTACCAAAAAGCCAGAAATGGAACTGTGTCTCAAGTGGTAGAGCACTAGCCTTGAGCAAAAATGATAAGAGGGAGCACCAGGGCTGGTACCAGCAAAAAATATTGAAAGGTTCTGCAGTATCAGGTAGAAGAAACTCAGAATTCTAACTATGTAGAATATTGAATATTATTAAAAATAAAGGAATGAATTTAATAGACACTGCTTAAGCTCAGCAAATAAAGAAACAGAATTTGTATTTCTTGTGTTCATCTTTTCTATAAGAAAACTTACAGAATAAGATTCTCACCCAACCCTAGATAAGAATATGTGGTGGTTTGAATTATGTCCCCTAAAATATGTTCGTCTTAATCTCTGGGATCTATGAATATGACCTCATTTGGAAATAAGGTGTAATCAAACTAAGAAGAAGTCATGATGGATCGGAGTGAGACCTAATCCAATGACTGGTGTCCTTATAAGAGGTTAGTATGGACACAAATACATTCAGAGAAACCACCTTGTGAAGATATTGAATACACAGAGATGACAAAAGCTATGTCATGATCTGATGTAGGCAGAAAATAATTAATGCATATTCATGCTAAGGAATATCAAGTGATCTCTAGAAACCAGGAAGAGGCATAAAATGATCCTCTTGTAGTAGAGAGACTGTGGTACTGTAAACACATTGAATTCAGACTTTCAGACTCTAGAAATATTGCTACATTGCTGATTTTTAAACAGTCCAGTTTGAGATTATTTGTTACAACATTCTTAGGAAATGAGTAAGATTTTGGTAGGGTATATATAGATGCTTTTGTAACAGACACCTAAAAATATGGAGGTGGCTTTGAAGTTGTGTAATGGGTAATGGATGTAAGAATTATGAGGCACATGGTAATAAAAACCCAGATTGTCTTGAACAGAATATTGCTAGAAATAAGATTAAAGAATTTTCTGTCTAGGAAATGGAAACAAACAAAAAACCAGTGTTTCTGGGGCTGGGGAGATAGCCTAGTGACAAGAGTGCCTGCCTCGGATACACGAGGCCCTAGGTTCGATTCCCCAGCACCACATATACAGAAAAACGGCCAGAAGCGGCGCTGTGGCTCAAGTGGCAGAGTGCTAGCCTTGAGCGGGAAGAAGCCAGGGACAGTGCTCAGGCCCTGAGTCCAAGGCCCAGGACTGGCCAAAAAAAAAAAAAAAAAACAGTGTTTCTGGTGAGATCTCAGATGGAAATGAGAAACATTTTAGAAGACTGGCAAAAAATGTGATCCTTTTTATAGAGTGACAGAGAACTGACTTAATTTTGTTCTGTGATTGGGTGGAAAGTAGAAAGTATAAGTAATAAACTTGTATATATAGCTGAAGGAATGAATAAAGGATGTATGGAAGGTAAAGTCTGTTTTCTCTCTACGGGAAGACATTGAGGAAGCCACTTGTATTAGTCTACTCACGCTTCAATAGTAATACATACAAAGTGGCTTAAATAGTAGAAATCTCTTTTATTTACTTAATTTATTAGCATATATCAATATAGAAAACTCTTTCCTCACAGTTTAAAGCTAAGAAATCCAAGAGAAAAGTGTCAACTAGTTTGGTTCCTAGTGAGGACTCTCTTCCTGGCTTTTTGCTGATCACTTTCCCCCTGTATGCTTCCATGGCTTTTCCTGAATGCATGCATGTGGAAAGAGAGATCTCTCTTTTCCTCTTTGTCTTCCTACGAGGCCACCATTCCTATTGGAACAATTTAAACTTTAAAAAGTCCTGTCTCCAAATATTCATTTTAGAGGCCAACAAGTCAACATACAAATTTTGGAGACCAGTAGTATACAACTCATTATAGAACAGAATTATTAAGTGGGTCACATCTGTAATCACATGTACTGGAGAGGCTGATATGGAAAAGATCATAGTTCAAGGCTAGCCTGGGATAAAAAGTTAGCAAAGCTTCGTCTTAACCTATAGTTGGATGTAGTGGTACATGCACGTCATCCCAACTGTGTGGAGGCTGAGATCACAATGGTCACACCTCATCCAGCAAAAAAATCTTAGAGACTTCCATCTCAATAGAAAAAGCTAAGTATGAGAGTACATGCCTGCCATCCAAGCTCTGTAGGAAGATTACTATCTAGGCCATCTGAGCACAAAAAAGAGTGTCTAAAAAATAACCCTAAAACAAAGGGCTGGAGGTATGGTTGAAGTGGTAGAGTGCTTAGTTAGAAAGCATAAAGCCCTGATTTCATACCTCAGTACATCTAACTCAGTGCCAGGAAGGAAGGAAGGAAGGAAGGAAGGAAGGAAGGAAGGAAGGAAGGAAGGAAGGAAGGAGGGAGGGAGGGAGGGAGGGAGGGAGGGAGGGAGGGAGGGAGGGAGGGAGGGAGGGAGGGAGGGAGGGAGGGAAGGAAGGAAGGAAGGAAGGAAGGAAGGAAGGAAGGAAGGAAGGAAGGAAGGAAGGAAGGAAGGAAGGAAGGAAGGAAGGAAGGACTGGCACCAAAAAAATTAAGACCCCAGACAGTTCTCTCCTATTCTTGCCATGTGGGAACACAGAAGACTGCTATCTATAAACTGGGGAAAAAGGAGTACCACTGTAACAAATGTCCGAAATGTGGAAATGTATTTGGATTTGAGATGCTAGAAGAGTTTTGAGGTATATGCTAAGAGAAGCCTGTGTTTCCCTGAATGGGATTTAAAGGCCATTTTGGTGAGAGCTCAGAAAGAAAAGAGGGCTACCTACCAACATTTTTTACAAGAAAATTGGTAGAAATATGAACAGAAAAGGTCATTCTGTTGAGGTCTCAATGCAAATGACGGCCATATTATTGGAGAATGCGACAAAGTGGCAAAGAACGTGGCTAAACGCTGCCTGTGTTCTAGTGTTTTGTGGAAGGTAGAATTTGGGATTGATAAAACTGGATTTTTAGCTGAGGAGATTCGGTTCCTTTGGATTTGTTGTAGTAAAATATGAGAGGAGTAATGCTACCAAGATGACAAAATAGATCTTCAACTTTACTCTCTACCTACAATATCTAACTAAGAACTATTCATAGGCAAAAATATGAATTTCCCAGGACTCAGCACCACTCCCCCACTTTGGCTGCAGATAAATCTGTGATAGTCTATCACAGGTAGGAAGAGTGGATTTTTAAAAGTTGCGCTGTGCTCCCCCAAGCTATTACATTACCTCATATAGAGAATTCCTTTGAGAATATATTTTCTATAGTTGTGGAAAGTTTTAGAAGTGGATATTTAGCTTTTCCACTATCCTCGGATCCTTTGCAGAATGCTCACTACTGTCTTTTCTCATTGGAAGCATTGTAACTACATGTAGGGCAAGACTACCTGGGGTCAATTAGAAACAGAGATCAGAGATGGGGTTCATATGCACAGTGTGTGGTTGCTCTAGATTCTAGCCAATGGAAGTATCACACTAGAGAAACTAGGCAACAGCATCACACTGCAAGAAATAGTCCCTAAGTCTTCCAGGTCCAAATCTAGGGAGCTTCCCTATACTGCCTCAGTAATTTTGGGTATTTTCCAGGTAGGGGCAACTGTAGGTCAGAGATTACCCATAGAAAGAGCACCTGGTCATTCCCAAACATAGCAACAGAGAGGTGATCTAAGTTCTAGTGTTTGTGTTAACTCTTCTCCAGACCAAGGAACAACGGCAGGACAGCAATTATTTGCTAAAGGAACATCTGTCCCCATCTAACTGCTGTTACAGAGGGGTGTTTCAACCAAGCCTAGGTGCTTTAAATCTACCATAAGTCTGGAGGTGAGCCAAAACCCACACATAGTTGGAGACCAGTTTCTGTTTTTCCCAACTTATGGGGTTGAGTAACAACCCAGAGACCTCACTAAGCCTTAGAACCACTCATCTCATGGCCCTGTCTAACTAGAGAGTACAAAAATAGTACTGCCCTGTTAAGGAAGAAAACTTGTAACCCTGCCCATTCAGAGATAGACTGGCTGCAGAAACAAATTAGCCACCTCACCTAATGGCAGAATCCTGCCAGTGACCTCACAGGACCATGGAATAAAGCCACTAAAACTATTGGACCTCAGAAACTAGGCAGTAACCAAACCTAAGTAGAGAAATCCATACCAAGATTGGCCACTTTCAGTTGCTACCAGTCGATCTATCTCTAGGGTGAACTATATAGTAAAGACTTGGTATCACCAAAGAATATTTGCAGAGGCCTAAAGAACTGGCCATCTGTCAAACGAATAGTCATATAAGGATACAAGTATTGTGCAAAATCAGGGAAATGTGAATACCAAAAGAAACTAATAAAATTCCACAAATCAGACCCCAAAGATGTAAAATATTTATTAAGTAACTGGTACTAATTCATCATAATCTGTAAAAAAAATCCCACAGAAATTTGGAAAATAATTCATGAAGCAAAAGAGAAGTTTGATAAACAATTAAAAATAAATAGATAAATGCCCAGGAGTGGAATTGTTGGATCATAGGGTGGTTCTAGGTTTAATTTTTTGATGAATTTCCCCACTGCTTTCCAGAATGATTAAACAAGTTTACATTCCCACCCACAGTGTATTAGGGTTCCCTTTTGGCCACATCCTTGCAATCATCTGTTATCATTCGTTTTCTTGATAATTAATGGCCATTCTAACTGGGGTGAGGTAGAATCTCAGTGTTGTTTTGACTTATATTTCATTTATGGTCAAAGATGTTGAACATTTCTTCATATGTCTATTGGCCACTTTTACTTCTTCTGAGAAGACTCTCTTTAGCTAATTAGCCCATTTATTTATTGGGTCGTTGGTTTTTGATAATTTAACTTTTAAGTTCTCTGTATATTATGGATAGTATGACATTGTCTGATGTGTAGCTAGAAAAAAATCTCCCATGTGGGCTGTCCTTTTTATCTTGTTGGCTGTTTCCTTTAGCCACCACATAACCATGTTTATTGTAGCAGTATTCACAATAGCCAAGGTATGGAATCAGCCAAGATGCCCCTCAGTGGATGAATGGATCAAGAAAATGTGGAATATAGACAATGGAATTTCACTCATCTATGAGAAAGAATGATATTGTAACATTTTTAAGGGAATAAAAAGATATAAAAATTATGTTAAGTGAATCTAGGCCCAGAGAGATAAAAGATGCATGTTTTCCCTTATATGTGGAAGCTAGATTCAGCTTATAAATTTATAAATAAATATGTTGGGTGGTATGCAAGTATATACAAATGCATTAACTGGAATAAAGTAGTTTCAAGGGAGAACTAAAATAGAATACTTCCTTAGAAAGGCAAAGTCAAAATTCAACAAAATAAATCACCAGGAAGTGTGTACTCAAAACAGATGGAATGAGGTCAAAGGGTATACAAATGAAGAGAAAAGGGGGAGAATGCAGTCAAGAATCCAATGTACATCCTACAAAATCAACAAAAGTGAGTAAAGGGGTGGTTAGAGGGGGATGATGAGAGTATTGAAAGGGGTGACATTAATCAAGATAAATTTTTTCTTTATTTCATTTTGGTAAATGCCATTTCATATGAGCAGAGGCACAGAGGCATTGTGCCTTTGTGTTCCTCCCCTAAGAAATCAGGATGCATTCTATTCATAAACTTCTAGGTTAAATGGCAACTCCTTTGTGCAACTATTTAAAGATAATAAAAATATCAAAAAAATTAGAACCTTATGGATAAAAAGTACAATCACAGAAAATTTCAGTAGTAAGTTCAATAGCAAATTATATCAAGCATAGAAAAGAATCAGTAAGCTTAAAGACAGGAAGTTTGAGGTAATACAGTCAGTGGCCAAAAAAGAAAACAAAATGAAAAAGAAAGATCTTTAAGAATTATGGGGGGCTGGGAATGTGGCCTACTTCTTCCTCTTCCGCCCCCTCCTCCTCTTCTTTTTCTTTTTCTTCTCCTTTCTCAATGTTTTGCTCTCTTGCCCTAATTCTCCATCTTTCTCTCTCCTTCCTGGCTAACATGAGGTGAGCAGCTTTTCTTCATCATGTCCTTCCCTAATGTTTTTGCCTTGCTACAGTCCTAAAATGTGAAGCCAGCCAACCATAGACTAAAACTAATGAAACCATTAACCAAAATAAATCCTCCCCCGCTTAAGTTATTTTCTAGGTACTTTATCACAGAGATGAAAAGGTGACTATCACAGATCATTTACTCAAAATAATGAAGAAAAAAACCCTGCCAGCAAAAATACACTTCACCCAACTAAGCTGTCCTTCAGAAATGAAGGATAAATAAAAATGCCCAGAGAAACAAAAGCAAAGGAAAATCATCATTACTTTGTTTAAGAAATTCTTTACGCTATAACACATGCTTCTAAGTAATAACAAAATATGTGAAAAATTTTAAATATAATGGTCAGACTGAGCATCCTCTTATACTGGAAGGGTGGTATATAAAGCAATTTTTTCCTACTAGGAGAGTCAGAAAACAAAGCTATTAAAAACAACCAGTGCCACAATAAATTGTTGAAGGCTGGGGATATGGCCTAGTGGCAAGAGTGCCTGCCTCGGATACACGAGGCCCTAGGTTCGATTCCCCAGCACCACATATACAAAAAACGGCCAGAAGCGGTGCTGTGGCTCAAGTGGCAGAGTGCTAGCCTTGAGCGGGAAGAAGCCAGGGACGGTGCTCAGGCCCTGAGGCCAAGGCCCAGGACTGGCAAAAAAAAAAAAAAAAAAGGAAAAATTCAAATGTTCACATTACAGTCATAAAAAGTGAGGAAAGAGGGAGTGAAATGTATTTCATGTATGCAAATAAGGCAAGTGATTATTAGTTTAAGAAAGCCTACTTTAAGGATAAGGTATTCTATGTAAGCCTCCTGGTCGACCACAAAGCAAAATCCTATAGGGGTTGCACAGAATATAAAGAATTGATTCAAATAATATAATCACCAAAAAAATATCAAACCACAAAGGAAGATAACAAAAAAGGAAGATTAAAGGAGCTACAAACAATCAGAAAATAAATTCTACCTGAAAGTAGTAAGTTCTTATCTATACATAGTTACCTTAAATGTAAATAGATTTAATTCCTCAATAAAAAGGCATGATGCAGGTGAATGAACAGAAAAGCAAGATTCAACCATATGCTGCTAAAGGAAGGAGTAGGAGAAACACTTGGGCTCCTCGGCACAGAATGGAACTTCCTTAACAAAGACCCAGAAATGCGACAAATCAAAGAAAGGATGGACAAATGGGACTGCATCAAACTGCAGAGCTTGCAAGGCAAAGGACATAGCTCACAAGATAAACAGAAAGCCCACAGATTGGGAGAATATCTTTACTGGCCATACAATGGAAAAAGGCCTCATATCTAAAATATATGCAGAGCTAAAAAAATTACATTCCTCCAAAATAAAACCGCAAAGAACCAATAGCCCTCTCAACAAGTGGGCTAAAGACTTAAAAAGAGACTTCTCTGATGAGGAAAAGAGAATGGCCCAAGAGACATATGAAAAAGTGCTCTACATCACTGGCCATAAAAGAAATGCAAATCAAAACAACATTAAGATTCCATCTTACCCCAGTAAGAATGTCCTATATCAAGAAAACTAACAATAACAAATGTTGGAGGGGATGTGGCCAAAAGGGAACCCTACTTCATTGTTGGTGGGAATGTAAACTGGTTCAGCCACTCTGGAAAGCAGTATGGAGATTCCTCAGAAGGCTAAACATAGAACTCCCCTATGACCCAGCAGCCCCATTTTTGGGCATCTACCCAAAAGACCACAAACAAGAACACGCTAAAGCCACGAGCACAACAATGTTCATCGCAGCACAGTTTGTCATAGCTAGAATTTGGAACCAACACAGATGCCCCTCAGTAGATGAGTGGATCAGGAAAACTGGTACATATACACAATAGAATTTTATGCCTCTATCAGAAAGAATGACATTGCCCCATTCGTAAGGAAATGGAAGGACTTGGAAAAAATTTTGCTAAGTGAAGTGAGGCAGACCCAAGGAAACATGGACTCTATGGTCTCTCTCATAGGGAATAATTAACACAAGTTTAGGCTAGTCACAGCAGAGGATCACAACAGCCCAATAGCCCTTATGAACACATAAGATGATGCTAAGTGAAAGGAACTCCATGTTATAGAAACGACTGTTATATCACTGTTGTAACTACTTTCAACATGCCATGTGAAACCATAGCTTCTATTGTTGATGATCCTCTTGTATCCCCTTCCTATGGTTGTACCTGCACTATCTGTGTATCTTATCTGAGTGCATTGGAAACCGTGTATACTGGTATTAGAACTAGGAAATAGAAAGGGAATACCAAAATCGAGAGACACAGGATAAAAAAAGACAAACGACTACAAAAGCAATACTTGCAAAACTGTTTGGTATAAACCAACTGAACAAATCAGGGTGGGAGAGGGAAAGGAGGAGGGGGAGGGAGGAATGAGGGAGGAGGTACCAAACAGTACAAGAAATGTATCCAATGCCTAGCGTATGAAAGTGTAACCTCTCTGTACATCAGTTTGACAATAAAAATTTAACAAAAAAAAACAACAAACCATATGCTGTCTATATGAGGTTCACTTTACCACTAAGGACAAACATAGAATGAAAATGATAATATGGAAAAAAGACATCCTATGCAAATAGAAACTAAAAGAGAGCAGAGGTAGTGGTGCTTATATTATAAAATAGATTATAAAATCTATTATAAAATAGATTTTAAGTCCAAAACTATAAAGACACAATTAAAATCATTGTGTAATGATAACATAAAGACCATTAATGTTTCCATATTGTAATCATGAACTATCCAAAAGAAAATTAGGGAAATAATCTCATTTATAATAGCATAAATATACATGGTATGAATTAAACCAGGGAGGTAAAAAAACTATATAACAATGGTGAAAGAAATTAAAGAAAGCATAAACAAATGGGATGATACCTGTATTCGTGGGTTTTAAGAATTAATATTATGAAAATGTCCATAAAATTCAAGTAATATACAGATTGACTACAATCTGTGAAAATTCCAGTATCATTTTCACTGAAACGGAATTATGTATGGAACCACAAATACCTCTGAATAGCCAAAATAATCTCAAGCAAGAAAAACAAAGTTGAAAGCATCACCCTCCCTGATTTCAAAACATGAAGTGATTGTAGTCAAAACATCACAGTACTGACATAAAAAAGACACATAAGCCAATAGAACAGGACAGGAAAAAAAAACACAAATAGACTCGTGCATTTACAGTCAATCTTTTGGCAAAGATGTCAAGAATACACAACAGGAAAAAGACAATTTTATCAATAATGATGCCAGAGAAACTGTACATCCACATGCTGATGAACAAAATTAGGTCTTGATCTTATTTTTTAAAACCCTCAAAATAGATTAATAACTTGGCTCTAAGACTTGAAACTGTAAAGCTTGTAAAAGGAAACATAGGAGTAGCCTCATGACATTGTTCTGGGCAGTGATTTAAAAAAATTACCCCCAAAAGGGCTGGGGATATGGACTAGTGACAAGAGAGCTTGCCTCATATACATGAAGCCCTGGGTTCGATTCCCCAGCACCACATATATAGAAAATGGCCAGAAGTGTCACTGTGGCTCAAGTGGCAGTGTACTAGCCTTGAGCAAAAGAAAGCCAGGGACAGTGCTCAGGCCCTGAGTTCAAGGCCCAGGACTGGCAAAAAAAAATTACCCCCAAAGTACATGGACTGAAAGGAAAAATAGACAAATATGATGACATCAAACTAAAGCTGAAACACAGCAAAATAAATGATTAACAAAGAGAAGTGAAAGCCTTTGAAATGGGAGAAAATATTAGTAAATCATACGTCTGATAAAGATTTAATATCCAAAATGTATATGCAAGCCAAACAACTCAAAAATAAGAAGAAAATATCTCTACTTTAAAAATGGAGAAATGGCTTTAACAAACCTTTCTCTGAAGAAGACATGTAAATAACCAATAGATATAGGTAAAAACAATGAGCATCATTAATCATCAGAGATATACAAACTAAAACCATAGTGAGAATGGCTACTAGAAAAAAAGATAAACCATGAATATACCAAGTGTTAGAAATGATGTTGAGAAAAGAGAGCTTCTATATACTGTTTGGGGGATTGCAACTTAGCATAGGCATTAGTGTGTGCAAGTGTGCAAACTCACACCCACATGCTTGAACTCAGTCAGGGCTTGGAAGCTCTCCCTTAGCTTATTTTCTCTGGTCCTGGTGCTTGAACTCAGGGCCTGGGCACTGTCCTTGAGTTTCTTTTGCTCAAGGCTAGTGCTCTACCACTGGAGCCCCAGCACAACTTCTGGCTTTTTCTGAGTAGTTTATTAGAGGAAAGAGTCTCACAGATTTTCCTGCCCAGATTGACGTCGAACTGCAACTCAGATTTCAGCCTCCTGAGTAGCTAGGATTACAGGTGTGAACCACTGGTGCCCAACTCTCCCTTAGCTTTTTCACTCAAGGCTGGTGTTCTGCTACTTGAGCCATAGCTTCATTTTGGGCTTTTTTGCTGGATATTTGGAGGCAAGAACCATGGACCTCCCTGCCCAGATTTTCTTTGAACCAAGATGCTCACATCTCTGAGTAGCTAGGATTGCAAGCAAGAGACATGGATACTATGCCAGCTAGTATAAGCATTATGGAAAATAATATAGAGGTTCCTCAAAAACGTTTCAAACAGAACTACCATATAAGCAATATATGTAAATATATAAATATGTATGCATATATATGTTGTTCATATATGACATATAAATTTGTATATACATATATGTTTACATATATTATACATATGTTTATCTATTTTATATATATTAACAGAAACCAATATGTTAGCCAGGTATGATGGCACATGCCTGTAAAGCCCAACTACTTGGGAGGCAGAGGAAGCAGTACTGCCAATTCAAGGCCAGCCCAGGCAAAGTTAGGAGACCCTTTTTAAAAACGAAAGGGCTTGGTGATTCTGAGAAACAATGAATAATTTTTATAAGTCACCCAGTCTATGCTACTTTTGTTCAAAATTAGCCCAAACTCAGTTTTCTATAGGTAAAGCCTACAAAGTTGAATTTATAAATTAGAGAGCAGAATGTTAGGTAAGTGAGGGGATAGATATGTTAATCACCTTTATTAAATCATGCCATCTTGTACACATATATCAAAACATATGATCTGGGCACTGATGGCTTGCACCTGAAATTCTAGCTACTTGGGAGGCTGAGATCTGAGGGTTAGGTTCAAGGCTAGCAAGGTCTCTAAAAGTACATGAGATTCTTTTTTTTTTTTTTTTGCCAGTCCTGGGCCTTGGACTCAGGGCCTGAGCACTGTCCCTGGCTTCTTTTTGCTCAAGGCTAGCACTCTACCACTTGAGCCACAGCGCCACATCTGGCCGTTTTCTGTATATGTGTTGCTGGGGAATCGAACCCAAGACTTCATGTATACGAGGTGAGCACTCTACCACTAGGCCATATTCCCAGCCCCATGAGATTCTTATATCCAATTAACCAGCAAAAAGCTGGAAATGAAACTGTGGCTCAAGTGGTAGTATACCAGCTTTGAACAGAATTAGCTAGGGGGAACACCCAGAGTCTGAGTTCAAGCTCCAGTACTTGACACACACGAAAAACAACATTACACGGTTGAATGGGGCTTGGCTGATTGGCAGAGCATCTGCCTTGCAAGTAAGTAGAAGGCCCTGAATTCAGACTCCATTAGTTGCCAAAAAAATAATTTTTAAAAGTACAAATAAATAAGAGAAATTCTTTATGATGTTAAATATTCCTAACTCCTCCCTAAACTCCAACACATTGTACCCCCTAGATACAATTGCAATTTGTTTTTTTTCAAATTTTTATTATCAAACTGATTTACAGAGAGGTTACAGTTTCATATGGATACATTACTTGTAATGTTTGTTACCTCGTCCCTCATACCCCCTACAATTGCAATTCGTTAATCAAAAAGAATACTAGTAAGCTGGGCACCAGTGGCTCAGACCTATAAATCCTTGTTTCTCAGTCTGAGATCTGAGGGTCATAGTTCAAAGCCAGCCCATAAGAGTCTGTGACACTCCTATCTCCAATTAAGCACCAAAAAAGCCAGAAGTGGAGCTGTGGCTTCACTTAAGCTGTGGTTCAAGTGGTAGAGGACTAGCCTTGAGCAAAAATGTTCAAGGCCAGCCCCCTGAGTTCAGCCCCAAGACCAGTCCCCCCATAGAATGTTAGTAATATTTTAAATTAAAAATAAATATAATAAAGCTGATGATGAATCCTAGTGTAAAGCATTTCCCTACTGTGGGAAAAGCCCTGAGTTCCATCTCTGTACTGACAAAAATAAATAAATATACTAGTCTGCTAATCTTTTTAATTTTGACTATGGTTGAATTATAACGTTATGAAAATATATTTGATTGTTAAAATAGAAAACAGAGAAAAAAGGAGGTGAGTTTAAGGTGGAAATGTTCAGCAAAGAGGAACTAGAATTTTAAGATTTGGCTAACTCTACCTATATTCCAAAAATGAGAAAGTATATTTGGAAGTGTGTGACACTCACTATCTCATTAGCAGATTAGTGAGGATGTGAATGTCAGATTAATCAACCATCTCAACAAAATCCAGTAATAGAGATGAGATTATATTGACAGAAACATTGCCAGCTGAGACTAATGGAAAGTGAAACAAAATAAAGGAATACTGTAAACCAACCCAGATGCCCCTCAGTAGACAAAGGGATCAGGAAAATGTGGTACATATACACATGGAATTTTACACCTTTATTGCCCCATTCGAAAGGAAATGGAAGGACTTGGAAAAAATTATACTAAGTGAAGTGAGCCAGACCTAAAGAAACATGGACTCTATGGTTTCCCTCATAGGGAATAATTAGCACAGGTTTGGGCTAGTCACAGCAGAGGATCACAACAGCCCAATAGCCCTTATGAACACATAAGATGATGCTAAGTGAAAGGAACTCCATGTTATAGAAACGACTGTTATATCACTGTTGTAACTACTTTCAACATGCCATGTGAAACCATAGCTTCTATTGTTGATGATCCTCTTGTATCCCCTTCCTGTGGTTGTACCTGCACTATCACTGTATCTTATCTGAGTACATTGGAAACTGTGTATACAGGTATTAGAACTAGGAAACTGAAAGGGAATACCAAAATTGAGAGACACAGGATAAAAAGACAAACGACTACAAAAGCAATACTTGCAAAACTGGTGTAAACCAACTGAACAACTCATGGGGGGAGAGGGAAAGGAGGAGGGGAAGGGGGGAATGAGGGAGGAGGTAACAAACAGTACAAGAAATTTATCCAATGCCTAACATATGAAACTGTAACCTCTCTGTACATCAGTTTGACAATTAAAAAAAAATAAAGGAATACTGTAGGACTTCTCAGACTTTAGAGGACTGGCCAATAGAAGTATCTGGCTGCAAATTCAGGCTGTTCGTCAAGACAAACAAGAAGGGCCCCAAAGGTGATTCAGGGATCATCAAGCTTGTCACTCTCACCACAGACCCAAAGTACTCAAGCTTAGGGAGTAAGACTGTCTCTACATCAACTCCAAAGGGTAACACCAATGTCTAACAGAGCTGGCAGGGTGAAATCAGGTTGAGAGACTGAGGGAATGAACCCTGCAAGTACTTGTGGCGTAGGTGGGTCACTGCAGAAGGACATAGCATTGGCTGCTCCCTCCTGATGTGTGGTTTGATATTGTCATCCAAGTGGGTCTGGAAGGTTGATCCTCTATTCCAGTGGTTTGGGAAGAGGGATTGCCACACGAATGGGTCTAGAAGGTAAAATATCAAGCCAAAGATGATTTTTCTTAAGATCTTAAGGCATTTTCTAGGTGCTGTTAGCTCACACCTGTAATCTTAGATAATTAGGAGGCTGATATTTGAGAATGTGATTTGAGGCTAGTACAAGTAGGAAAGTCTGTGAGATTCTTATTTCTAATTAACCATCTGGAAGTGGAGGTAGGGCTCAAGTGGTAGAGGGAGTGCCAGTCTTGAGTGAAAAAAACAAGGCAGATTGTGAGGCCCTGAGTTCAAGCCCCAGTATTGGCAGACACACACACACACACACACATACACACACACACACACACACACACGCATATACAAACTTGTGATCTGTCATCCCCTTATCACATTTTCCTTTTGGAATGAGAATGCTTATCCAAAGCTAGACCCATCATGGTGTGTTGGAAGCAGGTAACATGATTCACTTTACAGATTTACCTCTGGAGAGGAGCTTTACCTCAGGATGAATGTCCCACTCATATCTGATTTAAATATTTAGGTATTTGGGGGTTTTGATTTCAAAACGAATGCTAGAATGGGTTGACTTTGGGAGTTGTTTGATTGGAATCAACTTATTTTGTATGTGAGAAGGACATGAGCTTTGGGGAACCAGGGACAGATTATGCATACACTAAATTTGTGCCCTGTACAAAGTCATATGTTGACAGACTAATTCACAATTGATAATTACAGGAGGTGGTGGAGTCCTTATTAAGTGAAATCATTAAAAGGAATCACAGGGAGTTCTCCTGCCCTCTTGTCTGCCATATGAATACACAGAGAGAAGCCAGTTATCATGACCTAGGTTCTCACCAGATACAAAATCTACCATCTCCCAAGCTTCAAGAAATCTGAGAATAAGTGTTGTTTAAGCCAACCACTCAGTCTATGGTGTCTTGGTCATAGCAGTATGAACACACATTTCTGTGGTAGGGAAGCTAAGGCTACTTCCCCAACTCCTACATCCCCTTAAAGTATAACAGAGAACTAAAGTAGTTACAACTGTGATATAACAATCGTTTCCATAACATGAAGTTCATTTCACTTAGCATTATCTTATGTGTTCATAAGGGTATAGCTATTGGGCTCCTGTGATCCTCTGCTGTGACTTGCCTAATCCTGTACTAATTATTCCCTATGAGGGAGACCATAGAGTCCATGTTTCTTTGGGTCTGGCTCACTTCACTTAGTATAACTTTTTCCAAGTCCTTCCATTTCCTTACAAATGGGGCAATGTCATTCTTTCTGATAGAGCCATAAAATTCCATTGTGTATATGTACCACATTTTCCTGATCCATTCGTCTACTGAGGGGCATCTGGGTTGGTTCCAGATTCTAGCTATGACAAATTATGCTGCGATGAACATTGTTGTGCTTGTGGCTTTAGTGTGATTATGTTTGTGGTCTTTTGGATAGATACCCAAAAGTGGGGCTGCTGGGTCATAGGGGAGTTCTATGTTTAGCCTTCTGAGGAATCTCCATACTGCTTTCCAGAGTGGCTGAACCAGTTTACATTCCCACCAACAGTGAAGTAGGGTTCCCTTTTGGCTACATGTAACTGTAGCCTCTATTATTGATGATATTCCTGTATCACCTTCCTCTGGTTGTACCTACACTATCTCTGTATCTTATGTGAGTATATTGGAAACCGGGTATACTGGTATTAGAACTAGGAATTTAGAAGGGAATACCAAAATCGAGAGACACAGGGTAAAAAAAGACAAACAACCACAAAAGCAATACTTACAAACTGTTTGGTGAAAATGAACTGAACAACTGAACAACTCATGGGGGGAGGGAAAGGGGGAGGGGGAAGGGGGGAATGAGGGAGGAGGTAACAAACAGTACAAGAAATGTATCCAATGCCTAATGTATGAAACTGTAACCTCTCTGTAATTCAGTTTGAAAATAAAAATATATATAAAAAAGTACAAAGTTAAAAAAGAAGTAAAGTATGTACACTATTTGTACATACACTCTTTTAATCCTCATGCTCTATAAATTCTAAAGGCTAATGCAAATTTACTACTATTAAATATTTGAAAATTGCATAAAGGTGTCAGTTGAAACATCTCACAATACACAAAATCTTCTAAAGTTATAACTCTTTAAAGGACTTTTGCTTGGAATGCCTTATAAAATGAAAGGTTGAAGGTGTGTGTGTGTGTGTGTGTGTGTGTGTGTGTGTGTGTGTGTGTGTGTGTGTGTGTGTTTATGTGTGTGTGTGTGTGTCGGTCCTGGGGATTGAACTCATGGCTTGGGCACTGTCCCTTAGCTTTTGTGCTTAAGGTTGAAACTCTACCACTTGAGCTGCAGCCTCCACTTCTGGCTTTTTCTTACTTAATTGGAGGTAAGAGTCTCATTGACATACCTGCCTGGGCTGGCTTCAAACCATGATCCTCAAATCTCAGCCTCCTCCTGAGTAGGTAGGATTACAGGTGTGAGCCCCTAACATCTGTCTAGATAAATTTTAAAGACCATTTCTGTTTCTCTAATCAATATTTCCGTAACTGTGTTGAAAAGAACAAATCTATTAATGTAGCCTTCCAAGTATCTCCTTATTTCAATTTTTCCCTCTATAGGCCTTGTTTAAATCCCCAGTCTCAAACCTTTCATCTGTAACTTCTTTTCTCCCTTCCTTCCTTCCTTCCTTCCTTCCTTCCTTCCTTCCTTCCTTCCTTCCTTCCTTCCTTCCTTCCTTCCTTCCTTCCTTCCTTCTTTCTTTCCTTCCTTCCTTTCTTCCTTCTTTCCTTCCTTCCTCCCTTCCTTCCTCCCTTCGTCCCTTCTTCCCTTCCTTTATTTTTTCCCTCTCTCAGTGCTTAGAGTCAAACTCAGGGCTTCTTGCATGAGATACAGTGGTACTGGAGCTTGAACTCAGGGCCTTATACTTGCCAGGCAGTTTCTTTGCCACTTAGGTGACATCTCCAGACCTTTTTGCTTTTGTTACTTTTTGAAGAGTCTCAGCCTGGACCAGCCTGGACCGCAGCCCCCCTATTTACATTATTCTCAGCTTTTTATTGGTTTAGATGTGGGTCTCACAAACATTTTTCCCAGACTGACCTCTATCTGCAATCCTAGCAATGTTCACTTCCTGATTCATTAAGATGATAGGTGTGAGCCACCATGTCCAGCTGCCTCATTCTTATATTTAGGCTCTCCCTTTTCCTCAAATTATTATCTACTATTTGTCCACCTTTCCTATCCTCATTCTGGACCTTAACTCTGTGTTGCCTAAATTGATCTGTAGCCTCCTCTCTGACTTCTGGCCTCTAGTTTTCTCCCTGTCTAGCCCATCCTATATTTCTAAAGGGCCCCTTTAACCAACTGTCTTCCTTCTACAATCCTCTTTCAGCTGAATTTTGATATTATAAATCTTCCCTACTCTTTTCTTAGCATTGAAAAGCCTCTCTACCTTATCTCTCTATATATGATTCTTGGAGACATTCCAAAATTAGTCTGGTGGAGTGGATTTACTTTCACTGTTTTCTATCAACTTTCTGTTACCTGTTATTGGCATTTCTTATCCCAGTTCTCCTCCTCAGGACTTTACCCTACCCCAAACCCTTGACAACAATAAAATTCTATCCATTTTTCAAGGTCAGTCTCAAATTTCCTATCTATCAACTCTTCCCTGGGGGATTCTAGTCTATTTATTTTTCATTCCTTGAAGTTCTATACAATTTTATTGTTTGTTTTATTCATCTGCTATTCAACCAAACATTTCCTTGCAACATCTATAAGGACAATTTGTCTTGATCACTATCATTTAATGGTTTCTTTTGTGTGTATGTTGTCTCTCCAACTACCAAGAAGCTCATTGGGTCAGAAATTGGAATGATACCTTCTTTTCAATCTCTAGGGAACAGAACTGAGCACCTACTAGGGGGATGTCTCAGTAATGTATGCTGAATAGTTTCCAATAGATTATTCAATTACATTGCACTACTTTAATAGACCACTGAATCCATGATTAATCTTTCCTCATCCCATTTGTCAGGCATTGGTGATAATAGAGGATAGAAGGAACTGTCAGAGATAAGGTTTATATGAGAGAAAGCTTAGGTAGCTAGCTCTTTAAACCTCAAGCAAGATGAATTGCCACAATACTCGTGGTGAGATATTTTCTGTCAGTTAAAAATGTTCCACAGAGGTTATGATTACAACCTGATGCAACTCTCCTAAGTGTTAAGCAGGAAGGTTTTCTTCCCTTTCAACTTCACCCTAGGTAGTCAATATGTAGGCATTTAATTCAATGGAGTCAGGAATAACACACTAAGTCTCTGATGACATTCTATAGCATTTTTGCATGCCTGAATCAATAATTAAAATTAAAACTATACTTTGTGAACTTTTGTGCCAAACTTAAAAATGTTATGTGATTCTTAAGAAACATTCCAGTTTGATGTGGCTTAGTGGTAGTGTGCTTTCCTAGCATGCATGGAGCCCTGGGCTTGATTCCTCAGCACCACATAGACAGAAAAAGCTGGAAGTGGCACTGTGGCTCAAGAGGTAGAGTGGTAGCCTTGAGCAAAAGGAAGCCAGGGACAGCGCTCAGGCCCTAGGACTGGCAAACAAAAAATGCAGAGAGAATCACAAAGACTCAATAGCTATGTGCATATGATCATATACAATGAGGTTTATTGAAATGAACCCCAAGAAATGGAAGCGAAGTTTTTGTTATTTTGCCCTTTTGTTTTTTTTTCTCCTTTGTTGTTGTTTTTGATTTCTGTACCTTTTGTCTTGTATTTAAGTTGGTCAGTTTTGGTCAGGGTAAAGGAGAGCACAGAAATGGTAGGACAAGAGGTAAGCAAATGCAGCAGTGATACTTACTAGACACTACGCAAAAATGAACTATACAGGGGCTGGGGATATGGCCTAGTGGCAAGAGTGCTTGCCTCGTATACATGAGGACCTGGGTTCGATTCCCCAGCACCACATATACAGAAAATGGCCAGAAGGGGCGCTGTGGCTCAAGTGGCAGAGTGCTAGCCTTGAGCAAGAAGAAGCCAGGGACAGTGCTCAGGCCCTGAGTCCAAGCCCCAGGACTGGCAAAAAAAAAAAAAAAGAACTATACAACTTGTAGAGGAGTGGGGTCTGGAGGGAAGACTTTCAGAAAAACAAAGGAAGAGGTCACCATGTTCAAAAAGAAATGTACTCATTAGTTGACATGTAACTGTAACCCTTCTGTACATCACCGTTACAATAACAATAAAAACATTAAAAAGAAAAAAGACACATTCCATTCCAGTTTGAATGGAAGTAGTGGAGGGAAAGATAGAGATTACAGAGACAAGGAAAGAAACAAAGTATAGAATTCCCAACTCTTTGTAGGTACCATTAAAGCTATGTCATATTGGCTACATTGCCAGAGAGAAGATGTACTTCTCCATCAGGAAAGGAAGAATAAAAACTACAAAAGAATGAACTGCTAGGGCTGGGGATATGGCCTAGTGGCAAAGGGTGCTTGCCTCATATACATGAAGCCCTGGGTTTGATTCCCCAGCACCACATATACAGAAAACGACCAGGAGTGGCGCTGTGGCTCAAAGTGGCAGAGTGCTAACCTTGAGCAAAACTGAGTCCACCCAAGCCCGAGGACTGGCAAAAAATGATAATAATAATAACATACACATTATTAAAAAAAAGAATGAACGGCTAAATACTAGTTATGTGAAGAACTATCACCAGATACTAAGCAAAGGATCTCTTAATGAAGTGTTCACCTTATGGGCCTGGGAGAGGCCTTGACAATGGGGCATGTTCCCATATCATAGGGTATCAGAGTGTATAGTTGTGAGACTAAAAAGCCAAAAACCTGAGAAGTACTAGGAATGTAGGGATAGATGGCTCATCTCAATGTCATTATTATTTTATTTCTAAACTTCATCATTAGTGAGTCACACTGTAGACCGCTGTCCCAAATGTTCTTGTTATCTGCCCTCTCTCTCTCTGTGACTCTCTCTCTCTCTCTCTCTCTCTCTCTCTCTCTCTCTCTCTCTCTTTGCTGGCCCTAGGGCTTGAACTCAGCGCCTGAGTGCTGTCTCTGAGCTTTTATTCCCCTCAAGTCTAGCCCTCTACCATTTGAGCCAGACCACCATTTTGTTTTGATTTAGTAGTTAGTTGAAGATAAGAGTTACATAGACTTCCTGAACTGGCTTCAAACAACAGTCCTTAGATTTCAGCCTCCTGAGTGGCTAGATTACAGGTGAGCCACCAGCACCTGGTTATGTGCTGGAAATTTTAAAAGTGAAAATTATTTGCTTTTATTGTGCTAGAAACAATATTATAATTCAATTTGCATCTCTACATATGGAAGTTAGCTTTTAGTAACTAATAGCTCTTGTATGACAAAACATAACCTAAAACTAGCTTCATTTTCTCCGGGTTAGTTTCTTCGTAGTGATCTTACACGGCAATATGTGCTGGACATTTTTCTAAGTAAATAAATGATACAGAAACTCCCTCTTGGAACTTACATAACTAGAGATCTACAAAAGAGTAGGTTGAGGGTAGAACCAAGCATTTAAATGGTAACACATATTATCAGGGACCACTGACCAAAGATCTGGTATTTTCGGGGAGGGAAAAAAGGACCCTAAGCTTTTTGGAGGACAGCATCTTATTCTTCCCTCTACATTTGTGATGGGAAAAATAAGAAAAATAATGAGGCTTATATAGTAGTTAAGGAAATAAGCTTTGGAGTCACACAGCCTGGGTCTAAATTCTGATTCAGCTACTGAATATTTATTTCATGTTAGTCTGGTTCTTTCCCCTTTCTGAGCTACAGTTCTCTTGGCTGTTACTACAATCATCCAGCAGACCCAAGTCAAGACCACTGGTTGTAGCTTTCTTAACATAAGGACATCTTAGTTAGCTGCTCACATATCTTTTGAGTGCTTAATTCCTTGATCATATGGTGGCATCTGCATGTCAAATGGATGTGTACAGAAGTATCTACGTTGCACACTTATCAAAGTTTGAGTCTAAGTGAGTTACCCTTATTCATGAATAGTTTTAAACAAGTTTCCTAGTGATATCTCTACATAATTCCAAACCATATTGTGTCTGCTACCATTTTATTATTTCTCAGTTTGAAAATTGGCTTTACTAATGCAATCACTTAAGCAGAGTTGTATGCATTCTTTACACTTTCCCTTACCTTGTGAACTTCTCCTTGTTGAACAGTTTTTAAGATATTAATCCATTCTTCCATATCTTTTCGGTTGGATGCAGCCAGGGTGACTTTTCGTTGTGGTGTAATAATCTGGAAGAAACACATCATATTATTAAGTAATTCTCATTCCACAACACTTCCTCCAAACAGAGTCTGTGTACTCCCTTAAGAACTAGACATATCTATCAATCACAACACAAATCACTGCTTCAATATAAGACACAAATTTCCAGGGCCACTCACAGCAACTTAGATAGCCATCTAGAAAGAACAACAATGATAATAATTAAGATTTTAATGGCCCTTTCTGTGTGCCAGGAAATATTCTAAAGTACCTTATAGGTATGTTATTAAAATCTAACTTCATTACAACCCAATAAAATATGCATTGTTATTTTTCCCATCTTATAGCTAGAAAAAACTAGACAAAGAGAGTTAAATGATATGCCAGGGTTATTTAGCATGTAAAAAGCTAAGCCAGCATTGAAAGCCATATTTTTGCCTCTTGGATCCATGTTTATACGTATTAAGCATGTGCTTGCTATTTATTGTCAAAGTGAGGTTGCTGCTCTTTCTACCTGAGGTGGTAAAAGTTAATTTATTTCATCAGAGTGCCTTCTTTCTGTTTGTGAGATGGCTTTAAGTCCTGTTTCTTGATTTCTTATGGAAAGAGACAACATGAAGAGATTTTACAGTTCTCTCAATCCTAAGACAAAGGCATAAACTAATTCAGTATATGAGAAAGCCAGGCTGAAGGTCTATCTACACATAGTAAACTTGGTCTTTTCTAGCAATGGGATGTCATTGCATCAATTCTCCTATTTGCTTTTATTACCAATTCCTCACCTCACCAACAAGCAAGGTTTTTTTTCCCCTCCTTTCTCATGTAGCACAGGATAACTCTATGGTAGCTGATTAGGATCATGATCATAGACTCTTTTGGTCCAGACCCATTCTTAATTAGGATGATGTGCAGTGCTTCTGTGTTTTCGTTAGACTAATGAGAAGCCTAGGCCTTTAGATTTCTTTGTGGAATAGAGACCCAAGATGTTAACCTAGAGTCTCTTTATTCAAAGACTGGGGGTAGACAAGTCAAGTGAATCCTCAGCTTTATCCTGGGCCAATGTGATGTAATGAGAAAGAAACAAAAGCTGTGACTCTTCAATTTGGCTGCTCCGGTTTTAAAGGATATGACATGGACCAGCCCTACAAAAAAGGCATGGTGTTTGAGACTTTTTGATCTGCTAAATACTATCCTTTTCCTACACAGAGTATAACGCTAGTCTCTCATACATTGTTTTAGCTGAGAAAAGACAGTTTTGAAGAAGATGGGTAATAAGAGAGTCCTAGGTCTATGGACTTACTATTTATCAGAGTTTTATGGTCTTGGATTCACTTGAATGACTCAAACCACATGATATTTTAAGCACAATAAGCCCCTGAATACTTTCTTGGAAAATCCTCTGCTTTCTTTGAGGAACTCTCATCAGTAATCTCAGCATGGAGTAGATTTTTACTTTGGATTTAGACTCTGATCTAACTCATCAAAGGAAAGGATGTCATGTAGCTTGATTATCCTGATGTTTCCTATGGCATGTTAGTCTCTTGAAACCCTCTTAGTGATACTATTCCAAATCACCTTTAGCAGGAAGACTGAATTCCTCAACCCCTGAAATCAGCTTAGCTTTATGTCAGCCTACTAATATGGAATAAGGCCATTGTTTTCTCCCTCTGTTAATGGACTGATACAAATCTGTTTGAACACTAACGCTTTATGATAGAAGGAGTCTTGGGAAACTTATTGGATTGTCTAGCTACTGTAGTTGCTAGCCCTTACTCAGGTCAATTTAGTCATTCCAAATCTTACTTACAGAAAAACTGTGGCAAAGATTTCTACAGCTGCTTTCTGCCAAGGTGACTTGCGAAAGATCAATTGTTTCAAAGTGTACAAACTGGGAAGACAAAAGGGACAAGAGATGATTTGGTTAATTAGGCAGATAGAGACATTAAAAGGGAAACATACACACACACATACACACACACACACACACACACACACACACACATAGACGAACATACATACACTGATAGGGCATTTTAGGGCAGTCATGATTTTTTTTTTTGGTCTTGAGGGCTAGAATTTATTTAGCTCCATTATTTTGTGGATATATTTTGTGAAAAAAAAAGCTAAACCAAAGCAAAATATTCCCAAACCATTTATGTGGAGTTACAGGGAAGGTTTGGTTGGTCAGTTCAGAATTAGTCAAATATAAAGGTTAGTGCTAGAAAAGATAATAGAACATTGTCTAGCAAAGGGGCCTAGCAGTATAGATTGCTATTGACTTTTATCATATTTCTTGTCTCATTCAGTTTAAGCCTCTATCTCTTTATATAGTGGATATAATAGCTACTACCCAGCCAGCAGCATGAAACCAGCACTACCACTACAGACAAGGATAATTTCAGCAGTCATCTATGCAGTCACATAAGACCCTGTGTTCAGAGGCCCTCACACTTGGTTTGATATTCTGCTATCATCTTCACATTATTAATAATAATTTTCTTTGTGCTTATGTTTCATAAATGAAGTCCAATGAGACAATGGGTCATGCTTGTTAGCATAGGACACAGGCTCAATATACATGTCTATCTGTATGTCTACCTCATTCCATTTGCATTTATGATGTCCATGAGTGTAAAAAACTCCAGTGGAACTGTTACGTGTGGTAATTCATTGAAACTCAAGGCAAGTACAAGCTAAATGTGTTACCTTTATGACTGAGAAAATGCGGGGGGGGGGGGGGGGCGGACGCTGGTAGTCCTGAGAGGCCACATTTTCTGTTGCAGCCATGTTTCTAGGAAACCTCAACAACCAGGGAGCCCTACTGAGAGGTTTTCTTTCTCATGTTTCTTCTCTGTGTCAAACAATCATTTATTCTGTAGTATTTTAACTTCTGTCTTAATATATTTCAATATGTCTTTACCTATTGGTTTTCCCAATCCACCCATACATTTCCTGGCATCCATCCACTAACTCAAGTGATAAGAATATATATATATATATATAGATAGATAGATAGATAGATAGATAGATAGATAGATAGATAGATAGATATTACCGCAGGATGATGTGCAAAGTAGAGCTTCTGTCCTTGAACTAAGAAATATCTAAGTTTCCATCTCTTGAAAGAAGTACAGTTCTTCAGTAGAGGTCCTTCCTTTAGTATTTTCTGAAAGACAAGAATCAAAGCAGTTGATTGATTAAATCAGTTTTCAAGACCATATCACTTGTTCTCTCAGATAGAAAGATTAGTTATCTATAAGACTGTATCTCTGTCACATAGGCTAGGGGTGAACACAAGGAAGCTCCATCAGAAATGGCGTTATTTACCCATATGTAACACATTTAAGATGATATAGGCTTCAAGTTTCTTAGGATACATGGCCCAAGAGCTATGGAGAACATCTCAGTTCATGGTAAACCATAAGAGGGAGAAACCTAGACTCATAAACATAAAAATAATACTCCTAGTACAAGTGGCAAGACAAAGGCTGAGTAAAGACATATTTTCCCAAAGTACCTGGGTTATAGCTCTAGAATAAGACCTTCCTATCAGCTCTTTTAGAGTACCCCTTTTAGAGTATTAAATTGGATTATGTCCTTTCCTTGCTTATAATTCTCCAATAGCTTCCTAATACTTTTAGAACCAAGGCCTTTAGGGAACTCATGAGCACGTTAAAGAACAAGCATATTAAAAGAGCTCCAAATGACACCTTCTTGTGGCATTCTTTACATATCTCCTAGGCCATTGATTTTTCCAGTTACTTGCAGAACAGGCTGCCCTAACCAAATATGGAGTATACTTACCATTTTCACAATTGAAGACATTCTCTGTTATGTTATAGGATACAAACTAATATAGTATGACTACGATTTGGGAGAAGTAATCAGTCCTACCAAGTTGGAAACAAGCCTATACTAACTAGAAAAAGTGCCAGATAATATAAATCACCATGTCAATTCTTTACCATGAATTACCCCCATAATCTAAATTAGAATTGAATTAGAATCAAATGGCTTCAGAAGTGTTTTGCTTGACTTACCGAGTATTTTCAAAGGTTTAAATTAGTTAATTATTTTAAAGGTAGAATATATTTCATGTAAAATTTAGATTTCTTGCATATTTAAAATATCAGAACATCTAGCAACAGTGCATTCTCACATGACAACAACGTGATTCAACTATGTAGCAGTTTCTTTCTTCAGATGGAATGCCTGACTCAAGTAGGCATTTGAATTTGAGACCCTGGTCTAAGCAACTATTTGCCAGTCCCATTCCTCCATACAGACACACATCTATATATTCTGTTTGGTTCTCTAGCCAATTAGATAGCACTAAATGGATAGAATCTCTGTATGTATACTGATCAGTTCATGAGTAGTCACAATTTGCCTAAGTCTTTGTGATAACTGATGAGAGTTTCAAGGTTATTGTGCTGCTCCCCAGATGCAAAAGAATGGAGCTGAGGAGAGGGACAAAGAACAATAAGATCTTGAAGGAGAGCTGACTACCTGTGGATCAGGCCTAGCTACTCAGAAGGCTAAGATCTGAAGATCCTGGTTTGAGGTCAGACCAGGCAGGAAAGTCTGTGAGACTCATATCTCAAATTTGCTACCCAAAATCCAGAACTGGAGCTATGGTTTAAGTGGTACAGTGCTAGGGACAGAACCCAGGCCCTGAGTTCAAGTCTCAAGACTGGCAGGGGAAAAATGAGATCTTGGGGAAAAGGAAGACATGGCAAAAAGAGTGAGAAATTGTATTTAAATTGTTGAAATTGAAGCACCAATAAGAAAATAACACATCTAAGCATAATGAATATGTTTTCTTTCCTATCTCTGGCCAGGTGACCTATAGTAGACTATTTAAATGATGACATTTGATTTTCTCTGTTCTGACTCTCACTTCTGCCATATTCTGATCCTCATTAATTCTTTGTGATACTCAGCAGGTCATGTTTACCCCTTTCTGTTAAATACTTAAAATAAAATTAACTGTTTTAGTTCTATTATTGACTGAAATCACATGCATTATCCCTATTATTTCTCTCAAATTATTCAGCTCTGTCAATAATAAGATGCTTTCACAATTCTTATTTTGTCATATATAATGTATTAGTAGTATGCTTGTTTCATAGTTTTTGGTTGTCCATTCTATACAGTTTCCTATTAAATACTTTATATTCGTTGTATAAAGTAAGAGGTTTTATTGTGATTATCCAAGCATGCATATAATACATTTTAATCCTGTTCACCCTTCCTTTTCCTTTCTCTTTCTCCTTCCCAGTAGTCCTCCTTTTACTTCTATGGCCTTTTTTTGACCCTTAGCTTCTACAAATAAGAGAAAACATGTGATATTTGTCTTTGTAGGACTGACTTATTGCACTTACTATGATGATCTCTAATCCCTTCCATTGTCCAGAAAACTATATAATTTTATTTATTCATTAATCTATTAACAAACACCTAAGATAGACCTGTATCTTGGAATTGTGAGTAGTGTGGGAATAAATGTAGAAACTTGTAAAAACCTTCCTTTGATTTTCAGTTTAAAGCCTATAACTCATAATGACAGACAACTACACAATTATATTCTCTTCTGAAAGGCACCCTCACTTACAGAACACATAGACTAGTAAACTAAGATCTACTTTGTAATATGTGAATATGATAGCCCAAGAGGATGAAGACTTTAGCTTAGGCATATCTCAAGTTATTTCATGGTATTACTGTAAGGAAGAAGGAGAAAAAGTGTATGTTTCTTTAAGGTCCTATGTTATCCACAACTAGACCATATACCTCCAGCAAAGTACTCTACATAACAAGGACACCTTCTCAATAACCAAGCCTTCCATCCCCATGACAAGGGATCATTACAGATAATAGAGCTTTACAGGAGCAAATTTTCAGTATATCATTATAACTAATGATAAACATGAAGCCAACTGTTATAATATATATATATATATATATTATGGGGCTGGACATGATTGTACATGCTTGTAATCCCAGCTACTTGGGTAGTGGAGGGAGAGGAGGTAGAAAGATGGAGGTCCAAGGTCCAAGGCCAGCCAGGGAAAATGTATATGACCCTATCTGAAAAATAAACTATGCCCCCAATATTTTTGCCTTAAGTGTTAGAGCACTTTCTTAGTAGGCACAGGCTCTGAATTCAATCTCCAGTACTGCCCTCAAAAGATACATATTACAAGCTCTAGAGCAACTACCAAGAAAATAACTTTAAAACATTGTGAAGGTAGGCACCAGTAGCTCATGCCTGTAATCCTAACTATTCAGGAGGCTGCAATCTGAGGATCACAGTTTGAAGCCAGCCAGAGCATCTTTTCTCCAATTAACCACCAAAAGCTAGAAGTGGTGCTGTAGCTTAAGTAGTCAAACACTAGCCTTGAGCAGAAAAGCTCAGGGACAATGCCCGGGCCCTGAGTTCAAGCCCCAGAATTGGCACATGTGCACACACACACACACACACACACACACACACACACCATGAAATACCCACTAATTGGAATGGCTAAAATCCAAAATACTGATAATACCAAATGCTTTCAAGATGTAAAGCAACAATGACTGTCATTTATTGCTGGTAGGAATGGAAAATAGTACGGCCAGTTTGGAAGACAGTTTGGCATTTGGTAGTAACATCAAACATGCATTTTACCCATTGCAATCTTTGGTGTTTATCCAAATGCATTGAAAACATGTTCACACAAAAATCAGTATGTAAGGTGGGTACTAGTGGTCCTTGCCTATAATCCTGGTTACTCAAGTAAGGCTAAGATCTGAGGATTTTGGTTTGAGGTCAGCCAGGGCAGGAAAGTCCAAGGGACTCTTATCCCCAATTAACTACCAAAAAGCCGGAAGTGGAGTTATGGCTTAAGTGGTAGAGTGTTAGTCCTGAGCAGAAAAGCTCAGGGACAGTGTCCAGGCTCCGAGTTCAAGCCCAGGACTGGTATAAAAATATCTGCACACAAATAAAAGCTTTATTCATAATTGTCAATCCAAGTGTTTTCATGTAAAAATCTATGATTTTTCCAACAGTAGAAGCTTAATAAAAATTTTAAATATCTGTTTTATTTTGCAGCACTAGGATTTGACTCAGAGTCTCATGCATGCTAGGGAGGCACTTTACCCTTGAGCTACACTCCTACCTCTTTTTAACTTTAGTTTTCTTTTTTTTACATAGGGTTTCTTGTTTTGCTCAATTTGCATCAGACCATTATCATGCTACCTATTCCTCCCGTGTTGCTACGGTCCCAAATACACACTTGTCTTATTGGTTGGGCTGGGTTCTTGCTAATTTTTTGCCTAGGCTGGTCTCAAATGGTAATTCTCTCTATCCTTGTCTCTTGAATAGCTGGGATTACAGGCATGAGCCATTAAAAATTGTGTGTGTGTGTGTGTGTGTGTGTGTGTACACGTGCACACGCGTGGTGCGCACATGTGAGCGCTGGCCCTGGGACTTAAACTCAGGGCCTGGGCGTTGTCCCTGAGCTTTCGTGCTTCAGGCTAGCATTCTACACTTGAACCACAGCTCCCCTTCCAGCTTTTTGGAGATAAGAATCTCAGGGACTTTTTTGCTTGGGCTAGCTTCGAATGACAATCTTCAGATCTCAGCCTCTTGAGTAGCTAGGATTACAGGTGTGAACCACCAGAGCTCAGCTTTTATCATTTTTTTGTGTCAGTACTATGGCTTGC